>NC_084641.1:43502032-43746735 GCF_019802595.1 Syngnathoides biaculeatus | reverse complement strand
TTTTGGAAATATTCACGTTTGTAACTTTTTTACAGCCAAAAACAGCGTTTCAGAGCATGGTGGCACAGTTTCCTCAAATTGGCTGAAAAATCAAATAGGAAGCTTTTCTTGCCAATTTTATGCATGTTTTCTATAGAACTCTCCACCACACAACATTACAGGCCTTTGGAACCAACAGAAAAGCTTTAGTTTTGGAAATATTCACGTTTGTAACTTTTTCACTGCCAAAAACTGCGTTTCAGAGCATGATGGCACAGTTTCCTCAACTTGGCTATAAAATCAAATAGGATGCTTTTCTTGCCAATTTTATGCATGTTTTCTATAGAACTCTCCACCACACAACATTACAGGCCTTTGGAACCAACAGAAAAGCTTTAGTTTTGGAAATATTCACGTTTGTAACTTTTTCAATGCCAAAAACAGCGTTTCAGAGCATGATGGCACAGTTTCCTCAACTTGGCTATAAAATCAAATAGGATGCTTTTCTTGCCAATTTTATGCATGTTTTCTATAGAACTCTCCACCACTCAACATTACAGGCCTTTGGAACCAACGGAAAAGCTTTAGTTTTGGAAATATTCACGTTTGTAACTTTTTTACTGCCAAAAACAGCGTTTCAGAGCATGATGGAACAGTTTCCTCAACTTGGCTATAAATTCAAATAGGATGCTTTTCTTGCCAATTTTATGCATGTTTTCTATAGAACTCTCCACCACACAACATTACAGGCCTTTGGAACCAACGGAAAAGCTTTAGTTTTAGAAATATTCACGTTTGTAAATTTTTTACTGCGAAAAACAGCGTTTCAGAGCATGATGGCAGTTTCCTCAACTTGGCTATAAAATCAAATAGGATGCTTTTCTTGCCAATTTTATGCATGTTTTCTATAGAACTCTCCACCACACAACATTACAGGCCTTTGGAACCAACAGAAAAGCTTTAGTTTTGGAAATATTCACGTTTGTAACATTTTTACTGCCAAAAACAGCGTTTCAGAGCATAATGGCACAGTTTCCTCAACTTGGCTATAAACTCAAACAGGATGCTTTTATTGCCAATTTTATGCATGTTTCCTTTAGAACTCTCCACCACACAACATTACAGCGTTTCAGAGCATGATGGCACAGCTTTCTCAACTTGGCTATAAAATAAAATTGGATGCTTTTCTTGCCAATTTTATGCATGTTTTCTATAGAACTCTCCACCACACAACATTACAGGCCTTTGGAACCAACAGAAAAGCTTTAGTTTTGGAAATATTCACGTTTGTAACTTTTTTACAGCCAAAAACAGCGTTTCAGAGCATGTTGTGTGGTGGAGAGTTCTATAGAAAACATGCATAAAATTGGCAAGAAAAGCAACCTGTTTAATTTTATAGCCAAGTTGAGGAAACTCTGCCATCATGCTCTGAAACGCTGTTTTTGGCTGTAAAAAGGTTACAACATGAACATTTACAAAACTAAAGCTTTCTGGTTGGTTTCAAAGGCCTACAATGTTGTGTGGTGTAGAGTTCTAAAGGAAACATGCATAAAATTGGCAAGAAAAGCATCCTATTTGATGTTATAGCCAAGTTGAGGAAACAGTGCCATCATGCTCTGAAACGCTGTTTTTGGCTGTAAAAAAGATACAAACATGAATATTTCCAAAACAAAAGCTTTTCTGTTGGTTCCAAAGGCCTGTAATTTTGTGTGGTGGAGAGTTTTATAGAAAACAGGCATAAAATTGGCAAGACAAGCATCCTATTTGATCTTATAGCCAATTTGAGGAAACTGTGCCATCATGCTCTGAACCGCGGTTTTTAGCCTAAAAAAGTTACAAACATGAATATTTCCAAAACTAAAGCTTTCTGGTTGGTTCCAAAGGCCTGTAATGTTGTGTGGTGGAGAGTTCGAAAGGAAACATGCATAAAATTGGCAAGAAAAGCATCCTATTTGATTTTATAGCCAAGTTGAGGAAACTGTGCCATCATGCTCTGAAACGCTGTTTTTGGCTGTAAAAAAGATACAAACATGAATATTTCCAAAACTAAAGCTTTTCCGTTGGTTCCAAAGGCCTGTAATGTTGTGTGGTGGAGAGTTCTATAGAAAACATGCATAAAATTGGCAAGAAAAGCATCCTATTTGATTTTATAGCCAAGTTGAGGAAACTGTGCCATCATGCTCTGAAACGCTGTTTTTGGCAGTAAAAAAGTTACAAACATGAATATTTCCAAAACTAAAGCTTTTCCGTTGGTTCCAAAGGCCTGTAATGTTGTGTGGTGGAGAGTTCTATAGAAAACAGGCATAAAATTGGCAAGAAAAGCATCCTATTTGATTTTATAGCCAAGTTGAGGAAACTGTGCCATCATGTTCTGAAACGCTGTTTTTTGGCTGTAAAAAAGTCAAAACATGAATATTTCCAAAACTAAAGATTTTCTGTTGGTTCCAAAGGCCTGTAATGTTGTGTGGTGGAGAGTTCTATAGAAAGGCATGAAATTGGCAAGAAAAGCATCCTATTTGATTTTATAGCCAAGTTGAGGAAGCTGTTCCACCATGCTCTGAAACGCTGTTTTTGGCTGTAAAAAAGTTACAAACATGAATATTTCCAAAACAAAAGCTTTTCTGTTGTTTCCAAAGGCATGTAATGTTGTGTGGTGGAGAGTTCTGTAGAAAACATGCATAAAATTGGCAAGAAAAGCATCCTATTTGATTTTATAGCCAAGTTGAGGAAACTGTGCCACCATGCTCTGAAACGCTGTTTTTGGCTGTAAAAAAGTTACAAACATGAATATTTCCAAAACTAAAGCTTCTCTGTTGGTTCCAAAGGCATGTAATGTTGTGTGGTGGAGAGTGCTTCAGCAGGAGCTGTGCGGCTGCGCTGATTGGGAGGCACACACCTGTGCCTCATCCGGCCTGATCATCCCCCGTATATATAGGACCCGGTGACGACTGGTCCTGCGCCAGTTCGTTGAGCTTCATGCCCCGTTCCAGCATTCTCGTATCCCCGTTCGAACCTGTGTGTACCAACCTTCGTCCGTTCTCAGACCAACCTTGTAAGCCTGACTCCTTCGATACTTCTGCTTGCGCTGATTGTTTCCCCGTGTACCGACTCCTGCCTGTCCGCTCATCCGTTCTCTTCGCCCGACGTCAGAACCACTGCCTGCTGCACCGGACTGCCTGCCGATCCCCGACCTCTGCACACAATAAACCTGTCTCTTCTTGAACTACCTTGCGTTCTTCCGAGTTCCTGCATTTGGGTCTACTCTCGTTTCCGATGGGACGTGACACTTTTCCTTGTTCCAAACGCCTGTAAATTGTGTGGTGGAGAGTTCTATAGAAAACATGCATAAAATTGGCAATAAAAGCATCCTATTTAATTTTATTGCCAAGTTGAGGAAGCTGTGCCATCATGCTCTGAAACGCTGTTTTTGGCTATAAAAAAAGTTAGAACATGAATACTTCCAAAACTAAAGCTTTTCTGTTTGTTCCAAGGGCTGCAATGTTTGTGGTGGTGGAGAGTTCGAAGGAAACATGCATAAAATTGGCAAGAAAAGCATCCTATTTGATGTTATAGCCAAGTTGAGGAAACTGTGCTATCATGCTCTGAACGCTGTTTTTGGCTGTAAAAAGTTAAAACGTGAATATTTCCAAAACTAAAGCTTTTCTGTTGGTTCCAAAGCCTGTAATGTTGTGTGATGGTGAGTTCTATAGGAAACAGGCATAAAATTGGCAATAAAAGCATCCTATTTGATTTCATAGCCAAGTTGAGGAAACTGTGCTATCATGCTCTGAAACGCTGTTTTTGGCAGTAAACAGTTACAAACGTGAATATTTCCAAAACTAAAGCTTTTCTGTTGGTTCCAAGGCCGTAATGTTTGTGTGGTGGAGAGTTCTATAGAAAACATGCATAAAATTGGCAAGAAAAGCATCCTATTTGATTTTATAGCCAAGTTGAGGAACTGCCATCATGCTCTGAAACGCTGTTTTTTTTTCGCAGTAAAAAATTACAAACGTGAATATTTCTAAACTCTAAAGCTTTTCCGTTGGTTCCAAAGGCCTGTAATGTTGTGTGGTGGAGAGTTCTATAGAAAACATGCATAAAATTGGCAAGAAAAGCATCCTATTTGAATTTATAGCAAGTTGAGGAAACTGTTCCATCATGCTCTGAACGCTGTTTTTGGCAGTAAAAAAGTTACAAACGTGAATATTTCCAAAACTAAAGCTTTTCCGTTGGTTCCAAAGGCCTGTAATGTTGAGTGGGCGAGTTCTATAGAAAACATGCATAAAATTGGCAAGAAAAGCATCCTATTTGATTTTATACCCAAGTTGAGGAAACTGTGCCATCATGCTCTGAAACGCTGTTTTTGGCAGTGAAAAAGTTACAAACGTGAATATTTCCAAAACTAAAGCTTTTCTGTTGGTTCCAAAGGCCTGTAATGTTGTGTGATGGTGAGTTCTATAGGAAACATGCATAAAATTGGCAATAAAAGCATCCTATTTGATTTCATAGCCAAGTTGAGGAAACTGTGCTATCATGCTCTGAAACGCTGTTTTTGGCTGTAAAAAAGTTACAAACATGAATATTTCCAAAACTAAAGCTTTTCTGTTGGTTCCAAAGGCCTGTAATGTTGTGTGGTGGAGAGTTCGAAAGGAAACATGCATAAAATTGGCAAGAAAAGCATCCTGTTTGGTTTTATAGCCAAGTTGAGGAAAGTGTGCCATCATGCTCTGAACCGCTGTTTTTAGCCTAAAAAAGTTACAAACGTGAATATTTCCAAAAGTAAAGCTTTTCCGTTGGTTCCAAAGGCCTGTAATGTTGTGTGGTGGAGAGTTCTATAGAAAACGTGCATAAAATTGGCAAGAAAAGCATCCTATTTGATTTTATAGCCAAGTTGAGGAAACTGTGCCACCATGCTCTAAAACGCTGTTTTTGCCTGTAAAAAAGTTACAAACGTGAATATTTCCAAAACTAAAGCTTTTCTGATGGTTCCAAAGGCCTGTAATGTTGTGTGGTGTAGAGTTCTAAAGGAAACATGCATAAAATTGGCAATAAAAGCATCCTGTTTGATTTTATAGCCAAGTTGAGGAAACTGTGCCATCATGCTCTGAAACGCTGTTTTTGGCTGTAAAAAAGTTACAAACATGAATATTTCCAAAACTAAAGCTTTTCTGTTGGTTCCAAAGGCCTGTAATGTTGTGTGGTGGAGAGTTCTATAGAAAACATGCATAAATTTGGCAAGAAAAGCAACCTATTTGATTTTATAGCCAAGTTGAGGAAGCTGTGCCATCATGCTCTGAAACGCTGTTTTTGGCTGTAAAAAAGTTACAAACATGAATATTATCAAAACAAAAGCTTTTCTGTTGGTTCCAAAGGCATGTAATGTTGTGTGGTGGAGAGTTCTGTAGAAAACATGCATAAAATTGGCAAGAAAAGCATCCTATTTGATTTTATAGCCAAGTTGAGGAAACTGTGCCACCATGCTCTGAAACGCTGTTTTTGGCTGTAAAAAAGTTACAAACATGAATATTTCCAAAACTAAAGCTTTTCTGGTTGGTTCCAAAGGCCTGTATGTTGTGTGGTTGAGAGTTCTATAGAAAACAGGCATAAAATTGGCAAGAAAAGCATCCTATTTGATTTTATAGCCAAGTTGAGGAAGCTGTGCCATCTTGCTCTCAAACGCTGTTTTTGGCCGTAAAAAAGTTAAAAACATGAATATTTCCAAAACTAAAGCTTTTCTGTTGGTTCTAAAGGCCTGTAATGTTGTATGGTGGAGAGTTCTATAGAAAACATGCATAAAATAAGCAAGAAAAGCATCCTATTTGATTTTATAGCCAAGTTGAGGAAGCTGTTCCACCATGCTCTGAAACGCTGTTTTTGGCTGTAAAAAAGTTACAAACATGAATATTTCCAAAACTAAAGCTTCTCTGTTGGTTCCAAAGGCATGTAATGTTGTGTGGTGGAGAGTGCTTCAGCACGAGCTGTGCGGCTGCGCTGATTGGGAGGCACACACCTGTGCCTCATCCGGCCTGATCATCCCCCGTATATATAGGACCCGGTGACGACTGGTCCTGCGCCAGTTCGTTGAGCTTCATGCCCCGTTCCAGCATTCTCGTATCCCCGTTCGAACCTGTGTGTACCAACCTTCGTCCGTTCTCAGACCAACCTTGTAAGCCTGACTCCTTCGATACTTCTGCCTGCGCTGATTGTTTCCCCGTGTACCGACTCCTGCCTGTCCGCTCATCCGTTCTCTTCGCCCGACGTCAGAACCACTGCTGCTGCACCGGACTGCCTGCTCGATCCCCGACCTCTGCACACAATAAACCTGTCTCTTCTTGAACTACCTTGCGTCTTCCGAGTTCCTGCATTTGGGTCCTACTCTCGTTTCCGATGGGACGTGACACTTTTCTGTTGGTTCCAAACGCCTGTAATATTGTGTGGTGGAGAGTTCTATAGAAAACATGCATAAAATTGGCAATAAAAGCATCCTATTTAATTTTATTGCCAAGTTGAGGAAGCTGTGCCATCATGCTCTGAAACGCTGTTTTTGGCTATAAAAAAAAGTTAGAAACATGAATACTTCCAAAACTAAAGCTTTTCTGTTTGTTCCAAAGGCCTGTAATGTTGTGTGATGGTGAGATCTTTTGAAAACATGCATAAAATTGGCAATAAAAGCATCCTATTTGATTTTATAGCCAAGTTGAGGAAAGTGTGCCATCATGCTCTGAACCGCTGTTTTTAGCCTAAAAAAGTTACAAACATGAATATTTCCAAAACTAAAGCTTTCTGGTTGGTTCCAAAGGCCTGTAATGTTGTGTGGTGGAGAGTTCGAAAGGAAACATGCATAAAATTGGCAAGAAAAGCATCCTATTTGATGTTATAGCCAAGTTGAGGAAACTGTGCTATCATGCTCTGAAACGCTGTTTTTGGCTGTAAAAAAAAAGTTACAAACGTGAATATTTCCAAAACTAAAGCTTTTCTGATGGTTCCAAAGGCCTGTAATGTTGTGTGGTGTAGAGTTCTAAAGGAAACATGCATAAAATTGGCAATAAAAGCATCCTGTTTGATTTTATAGCCAAGTTGAGGAAACTGTGCCATCATGCTCTGAAACGCTGTTTTTGGCTGTAAAAAAGTTACAAACGTGAATATTTCCAAAACTAAAGCTTTTCTGTTGGTTCCAAAGGCCTGTAATATTGTGTGGTGGAGAGTTCTATAGAAAACATGCATAAAATTGGCAATGAAAGCGTCCTATTTGATTTTATAGCCAAGTTGAGGAAACTGTGCCATCATGCTCTGAAACGCTGTTTTTGGCTGTAAATAAAGTTACAAACATGAATATCCTCCACCAGGTGAACCCGCAGCACTTGTTGTTGAGCCCAACCCGTCGCAACACCTTTGGCAGGCAAAACGCGCGTACGCGGGCCTACCTTCCGACGTGCATTACCCCACCCCTCCCCTCCCAATTTTACCTTGGTAAAGTCTACCAAGGGTTTCGCCTCCATTGAAATGAACGGCAAGAACCAAACTGAAATGGCTCCCCTGTTTTACAATCAACGCCAAAACCCCGAAACACCATGAATAGAAGATTGCAGGAAAGACAAAAACCAAGAGTTAAAACGGAAAACATTGCAAAAGTACCGTACCTCCTAACTGCTGATGAAAAGGAAGAACAAAAATCTATGGGAATACCAGAACAAGCACCCTTTTAATAGCTTTTAATCAGACATTCCTTGTATGTTTTCACTTTTATAATCGTTCCCTTTTAGTGTTTCAACGATAAGGGTTAGGAGTGTTTTATACTTTCTTCAAACTTTCAAGTACAATGTGTTTTAAAAAAACTGTTAACTTTGCATTTCAAATCACCAGGGCGGAGGATTCATCTTTTTCATTCTTTCTTCTTTTTTTTTTTAAAGCTTTAGGAAAAGTCCCAGAGTCACGGAAGGAAGCTCGGGATTTTTTTTTTTTTTAACACATCACAAAAGTTTCTTTTTTACTCACACAAAGCACGAATGCGCTTCACTGTTGGCTCCAAATGTCTGTCGGAGTGTCAGCCGCCGGAGCCATGTCTAAACAGGGTGATGATGCCTGCAAGGCCGGTCTTCACTTAAAGGACAAACACCCGATTTCGCGAGCGACAAGGCGGAAGCCAGAGTGAAAGCAAAAGATACTTGTACACGTTACGGAGCTGGACGCTGTTTATTTTTGCAAAAGTAAATTTGTTCAAATTCCAGGGACAGCCGGACTGCCAAAGGTCAAAGGGCTGAAGGCGCTACCATCTGGCTCAGCAAAGCAGGAGGGAGTAATGCTGTTTGTCTGTTGAGGGGGTGTTGTTTTTTCCTCTTTATTACAGTGACAGAAATGAGAAATCACTCACTGGTGGTAGCGTAGCCACCCCCGCCGCCCCACCACACGTAAACATCCTGTTTCTCGGTTTGTGTGCTAACACGCGCTCAGGCTCCACCTCCCCGACGCTGCAGGCGAGACAGGCCCGTGGTGCGCCGGCGCCCCGCGAGAGAGGGGAGCATCCATAAAGAAAAAGTTGCCAGGTGGCCAGATTCCGGTCCACCGACTTACATGCACCCGGTGGCTGCTCCTTACGCGGAGTTCCTTTTTGTATCCAAGGCCCTGGTGCGTACTAACTTGGTTCAGGTTCATGGTAGGGTTTTGAGGGCCTCCAGTGCTTGGGGCGTCTCCTCCTTTTCACCGACCGACTTGTGTTTAGGGCCTACGGCCCTGTCCGTCTCCCGCCCGGCTTGTCCCGGCTCCGATTAGCGGGGCGTCCGCCTGTGCGAGTTCAGACCCCACGGTTCTATCGTCCCCAGTCTCCGATCCACTTTTTTTTCTGTCAATTTTCTCCAAACGTCAGTCCACGTCATGTTCTTTTGCAGTCCCGTAAACGTCAGTAGGTCCCACCCATGTATCATGAAGTGTTTGGGTTGTGTGTGTTGAGTACCTGTACAAAGTGTTCGAATTGGTCCCGGCTCCTCGTCCAGAGTCCCCGAATGTCGTCTAGGTACTTGTGGTAGCCCAAAGGTCTGCCGAGGCACTTGGTCAGTACAGTCTCCTATCTGTAAGGAATTGTTCGTTTAATACGACATCGTTTTTAGTCCAAATTCATCATGAGGGGTTTCAATAACTCCTCATCCGGCCTCCTCGAGTCCGGTTGCCTTTGGCAGATCCTCCTTACGCACTGGAGGGCCTTGTCGATGGGGATATCGGTGTGTAAATTGTCCACGTGACCGCTAAAGAAGAGCACATTCTTATCAAGGTGTGTAAACTTTTTGACTTTCTCTGAAAATTGGTACGTGTCTCTGAGGTCGGAGTCGTGTTTGGTGGCGAGTGGTGTGAGGTACAAATATTGAATGCGTGTGTGGATGAATTGCGGAAGAGCCTCTAATGGGGGCGTCCAATCCGACTTGCCCTACATGGGGGGCTTCGTCGTGTCTCCCTCCTATTCTATGTTTTCGTAATGAGTGGCCAATTTCAGCTTCCTGTATTAATTTTGTCTGCCCAATTTGAGTAAGGTTCGCCGGTCTTTGAACGCGCCCAGCGCTGGGACGAAGGTGAGTCCCTTGCTGAGGACCTCCAGCTGGGGCTCTGTCAGCTCGAGCTTGTCAGCAAGGACAACGACCTCCTGCTGTCATTGGGGGCCGCCGTTCGCGTGCTGGAGACGCGGAGTGGCGTAGCGCCGGAAGTCGACCAGCGGGACTAGCTGGTTAGGTTTGTTGAATTGAGCCCCCACAACCCCCGGGTGTCCCGAGGACGTGCGCCCCAGTTCCCCCAACGAGAGCATAGGGCACGGGCCTGCGGACATCGACCCCCCTGCGCCACGCCATCGCGCCCCCAGAAGCCTCGTGGAGGCCTGCGGCGCCTCCTGTACCGGGCGTCCGCCCAGTCCTCGTCATCCTCCCAATACCACCCCATCTTCCCATTTTCCACGTGTTCGGCAAGCGGTGGAATGTCTTTTTATAATTTTTATAAAGGCACCTGTTGTGCCTATTATACAAAGTCTATTCTGTACAGTCCAGGTATCCTCATAAAGTGTCGAAGAACGTTTCTTGTCTTCATGAACAACCATCGTTTTATATATACATACTTGTTTCCAAAATATACAAACTTTACATCAGGTTTCTAACAGTGAAATCAGTCTGTGTATGTAAGCCAACACGTTCTATGTGTGCTATACGTCGACGTTTAGGCTATATGCTTAGCCTCTATCAATACGGAAGCACCCTGCTAACTTTCTAAACATCGATATTGCTAATCATGTTAAACACAAATCAGGGCGGGTGGTCGGATTCCGGTCCACCGACTTACATGTCTTACGTGGCTTCTCCTAACGCGGAGTTCCTTTTTTTATCCGAGGCCACAAAAACCCTTTGCAGCAGAGAAGTACCTCCTTGGAGGCGCATTGTTCCGGACGGGTCCTCCAGAAAGGAAGCCCTGACCCCTCCTGACAGAGTTCTTCCTCTCTCGTCCTGCTCGGCATCCTTCCCACAGTCGCCATCTGGTGGGTCTGCAGAGGTACTGCCAGCCCCGAACATCGCTTTTTCACCGCAGGTGCGAGTGTAGACAAACACCACAGTAGGTCCTGGACGGGGCAAGGAAATCACGGCATCCCGTAGGAAGCACTCCTATGATATATGCAATATTTTAAACAATGTACAAATGATGTTTAAAACCCTGGCTGTCTAAATAACTCCTGTGTTGTCGTTTTGCCGCGCAAACACGTATGAGTATCAGGGGGTATATATATATATATATATACACACACACGTAACCAAGAAAACATGCATGTACACATAGACCTTTTTATACACATATATGTAATTTTGTCTGTCTCCCTGGCCTCAAGGTCTGTGATTCACTGGCCCCCAGGAGATGTCTCCGTTCGGGCCTGTAAGACAAAGAAGACGTGAGATTTCGCTTTGCCCCTCCCCCCGTGCGCGCGGAGGGGTGATTTCGGGTTAGGGCTGGAAAGGTGTGTGTGTGCACTTGTATTGCTATCCTTGTGTGGACCAACCCTTGGCAAAACACCTGTTTTGTGAGGACATTCCGCTTTGTGAGGACATTTTGGATGGTCCTCACAAAGATAATGCTTAAATTAGCTCCATTAGTCCTAATAAATGTTCTGTAAAAGTTTCAATGAATGTTCTCAGAGAGCTAGAAACCTCAGAACCTATGAGTACACACATGTCCCCTGTGGCACTTGTGGGTACTACAGATGAAAATTCAATCCAATTTTCTGATTGGTCAAGGCAAGGGAATTTTCTGATTGGCTGTTTCAGTCATGTGACCTCAAAGCCCCATAGAATTGAGGCTGCACAACAAGGAAATGAGGCACAAAGGACATTTGAACTGAATAAAACCTGTAAATAAAACATTTGTCAAGTAATATAACTTCTTATAAATTAGTCATATTACTGATTTATTACTTAATATAATATTACTATATACTATGTAATAATATTGCAAATGTGAGTCATTAAATACAAGATAGATAGATAGATAGATAGATAGATAGATAGATAGATAGATAGATAGATAGATAGATAGATAGATAGATAGATAGATAGATAGATAGATAGATAGATAGATAGATAGATAGATAGATAGATAGACGTAAAAACCACAACCCTCTTTCAAAGTCACATATTAGACATAGTAATCTAAGAATGTTCCCAATTTATCTGTTGACATTACTTAGCCATTTGTGTTCTTTGCGTTTGTGTTCTTTTAAATTAAAATTATTATGATACAATTCTTTGTGTTCTTTAATTTAAATCACAGATTCTCTCAAACATTCTGCCACCCTGTATGTCTAAGTTAAACAAACTAAAATAAGAGGCCCAGCGCTAAATTTATGCAGACCACAGCTGAATCACAAACAAGGAAATGTAAAATGTCATGGATGCTGTAGCTCCTATTAAAAGTAAGACACCTTTGAGTTAGCCTGGAATAAAATGGAGATGCACTATGATCGTAAAGGCTTTTAAAGTATAAGAAAAAAAAGGAGGTTCAGTAATACTTCTGTATGAACTTGCTTCTAACAGGACCTCTGATGAGAGAGGACGAAGGTGTTGACACCTCTCCACTTTTCTCGTTTGCACTTTTATTTTTTACACAGTATTATTTGTGATATATTGTGATATTTTTGTTTTGGGTAGCTATTACCCATTTTTTAAGCATAATTCTCAATATCTTATGTGCGCATTGAGCTAGAGGCCAGAAAATTGAGGTTGTGTATCGACACATCATGCGCATTGAGTGTTCCGGATTGCAAAAGCGTGTGACCTTGCCAAGTATGAAAGGTCAATATCACGAGGCCTATTTTTTTAAGCGTAATTCTCAATATCTCATGAACGTATACAGATAGAGGCCAGAAAATTGAGATTGTGTATCGACACATTATGCGCGATAAGTGTTCCGGATTGCAAAAGCGTGTGACCTTTCCAAGTATGAAAGGTCACCGCCATGAAAGGTCACCGGCACTAAGGCCTTTTTAAGCGGAATTCTCAATAGCTCATGAATGTATTGAGATAGAGCTCAAACTTGTCACCAAGGACCACGACCTCCTGCACTGTCACTGGGGGCCGCCATTCGCGTGCTTTAGACGCGGAGTGGCGTAGCGCTGGAAGTCGACCAGCGGCACTGGCTGGTTAGGTTTCTTTAATTGAGCCCCCCCCCCCCCCTCCGGGGGTCCCCGAAGATGTGCGCCCCAGTACCCCGACGAGAGCATAGTGCATGGGCCTGCGGACATTGACCCCGCTGCGCCACGCCATCGCACCCCAAGAAGCCTCGTGTAGGCCTGCGGCGCCTCCTGTACCGGGCGTCCACCCAGTCCTCGTCATGCTCCCAATACCGCCCCATCTTCCCGTTTTCCTCGTGCTCGGCAAGCGGTGGAATGTCTTTTTAAATTTTTCATAAAAGCACCTGTTGTGCCTATTATACAAAGTCTATTCTGTTCAGTCCAGGTGTCCTAATAAAGTGTCCAAGAACGTTTCTTGTCTTCATGATCAACCATCGTTTTATATATACACACTTGTTTCCAAAATATACAAATTTTACATCAGGTTTCTAACAGTGAAATCAGTCTGTGTATGTTAGCCAACGCATTCTATGTGTGCTATACGTCGACGTTTAGGCTATATGCTTAGCCTCTATCAATACGGAAGCACACTGCTAACTTTCTAAACATGGATATTGCTAATCATGTTAAACACAAATCAGGGCGGGTGGCCGGATTCCGGTCCACCGATTTACATGCACCCGGTGGGTGCTCCTAACGCGGAGTTCCTTTTTGTATCCGAGGCCCAAAAACCCTTTGCAGCAGAGAAGTACCTCCTCGCAGGCGCATGTGCATTGTTCCGGTCGGGTCCTCCAGACAGGAAGCCCTTGCCCCTCCTGACGTAGTTCTCCCTCTCTCGTCCTGTTC
The DNA here is from genome assembly GCF_019802595.1 of Syngnathoides biaculeatus. Classification (NCBI taxonomy): domain Eukaryota; kingdom Metazoa; phylum Chordata; class Actinopteri; order Syngnathiformes; family Syngnathidae; genus Syngnathoides; species Syngnathoides biaculeatus. The sequence goes on along the minus strand of NC_084641.1, from coordinate 43,733,324 downwards.
GGCATCCTTCGCACAGTCGCCATCTGGTGGATCTGCAGAGGTACTGCCAGCCCCGAAGCGTCGCTTTTTCACCGCAGGCGCGAGTGGAGACAAACCCCACAGGAGGTCCTAGACGGGGCAAGGAAATCACGGCATCCCGTAGGAAGCACTCCTACGATATATACAATATTTTAAACAATGTACAAATGATGTTTAAAACCCTGGCTGTCTAAATAACTCCTGGGTTGTCGTTTTGCCGCGCAAACACGTATGAGTATCAGGGGGTCCATTCGACCCCCGAAAGAAAACTTATCCAATAACTATTAGGGCCATCGCCCTCTGTGGAAACAAAAGAAATCTTATTCACTATATTTCCTGTAACTATATACATTGATTGCAACTCGGTCCTCATTGTTTAACACATCACATGGTTCTATACATAACATATCGGGTGTCATTGTCCCTGTCAATATATCATTATGGCCCCCGGAAAAGGAAACTTATCCCCTATTTATAACTCCTAGTGTAATACTACCCCTAATCAAGTACTTCGTTCATGTAATTCCAGTATCATTAAAACACATACACTCGTGTATCAACATACACATACATAAACTCACATGCTCCCATAAATGTAAATTCCCCTACATGCATACCCAAATATGAATATATATATATATATATATATATATATATATATATATATATATATATATATATATATATCTCACACACATAACCAAGAACACATGCATGTGAGTGAAGACAAACACCAGAGTAGGTCATAGACGGGGCAAGGAAATCACGGCATCCCGTAGGATGCACTCCTACGATATATACAATATTTTAAACAATGTACAAATGATGTTTAAAACCCTGGCTGTCTAAATAACTCCTGTGTTGTCGTTTTGCCGCGCAAACACATATGAGTATCGGGGGGGTATATATACATATATATATACATACACATAACCAAGAAACCAAACATGTACGCATGTACACATAAACCCTTTTATACACATATATGTAATTTAGTCTGTCTCCCTGGCCTCAAGGTTTGTGATTCACTGGCCCCCAGGAGATGGCCTGTAAGACAAAGAAGACGTGAGATTTCGCTTTCCCCCTCCCCCCGTGCGCACGGAGGGGCGATTTAGGGTTAGGGCTGGAATGTGTGTGTGTGTGTGTGTGTGTGTGTGTGTGTGTGTGTGTGTGTTGTGTGTGTGTGTGTGTGTGTGTGTGTGTGCCTGCGGACATCGACCTCCCTGCGCCACGCCATCGCGCCCCCAGAAGCCTCGTGTAGGCCTGCGGCGCCTCCTGTACCGGGCGTCCACCCAGTCCTCGTCATCATCCCAATACCACCCCATCTTCCCGTTTTCCTCGTGTTCGGCAAGTGGCGGAATGTCTTTTTATAATTTTTATAAAGGCACCTGTTGTGCCTGTTATACAAAGTCTATTCTGTACAATCCAGGTGTCCTAATAAAATGTCCAACAACGTTTCTTGTCTTCATGAACAACCATCGTTTTATATATTGTTGGAAATTTTATATTTCTAAATCATCATAAACTTAAGTTAGTAATCTGACTCCAATTTGTGACCTTACCCAACTGCCACTCATCCAATAATATGGTCTGTTAACACCTGGACGGGATACCCCATGACCATATGTGCCGTTTTCTGTAGGACCTTTGCCAGGCCCGCCGCGTACCTAACGCAGTCTGCTTGTTTCTGTTCAATTCCGTCTAATGGCACACTACAATACAATAAAACTGCCCTGAGGATCCAGGGAGGACAGGATGCGATGGGGGTCAGGAACTGGCAAAACTGGAGTTATAGTTATGTCATTCACTGGCCGCAAATTGTGGGCCATCCTCCATGTCACCCCATCAGCCTTCTGGACTGGCCTTACAGGTGTGTTCCAAGAGGACGCTGACGTTTCCAACACCCCCGCATCCCACAATCCTCCCACTGTGTCCTCCATACCTTTGTCTGCTTCCTTCGGCCATCGATATTGAGGACGGCGGACCTGAATGGAGCAATCAACTTCCAATTGGATCGGTTGAACCGTATGACAAAAACCAACATCAAATGGACCCTGTGACCACAAGGTCTGTGGCATTTGATCCAGCATCGCCTGTGCAGACTCATAGTCCGTCTGTTCCCGCCCATGATGGCGGTCCAGGAAGACCAATTCAAGGTCTGACTCATCTACCATTATCCTGTAACTTTTGGTTGCGGCCGAATGCCACACATCTGGAATCTCAGTCATCATCCAGTCATGTTGTTGTGTTAATCGTTTCACCATGGGCCCCAATTGGCAGGGCTCATGGCCTGGCGACACAGCCAGTGTTACATGGGGTAGACCTTCCTCACCCATTTTGAACCATTGTTCTTGCTCTGGCGACAACTGCACATTCGCTGCCACTCCCTCTGGGCCTACAAAGATGCATGGTGACTGTAGTGTCCAATCAACTCCCTCGATTTCTTCAAACGCATCTCTATATACTTCATCCGAATCCCTATCGTAATATAGAGTGCAATGCAATGGGTCCACTGGGGGTGGTACGGTCCCAATGCCTGGATCCACGGTTTCCACAGGAGGTAAGTGGAGTAGACACCTCCCCCAAGTGGAGTCTCAGGATTCAATCTAGCCCAGTAGATCCGTGCCGTTTCAGGTACTGTGGGGAGTCGTGCCATCAACCACTGACCCCTAGGTGTCACAGGCTGGGAGCATTCCAGAACCTGTCCGCCAGGAAATGTCACTGTAAGTCCCTTCTCGCCGCACAATATCTGGGCTCTCAATGCTGTCAACATGTCTCTGCATGAACATATGAATGATATAGTTTCTTTCCAGTGATTATGATTTCCGTTTTCAATGGCCGGGTAAAGAGCAGAGTCTGAGGACGTCCCGAGAAGCCGACCAACATTGTAACTCGTCTCGACAACGCTGTACTTGGCAGTGGCATGTTGATTGATGAATGTGTTGCTCCAGTGTCCACCAACATCTGGACCGGAGTGTCCGCCACTGTCAACTGAAGCATTGGCTCTGCCTGGCCAGTGCTTTCCGAGCTTGTCAGGCCCCCCTATTCGTCCGGGCCGTACCACGGTTCGGCTTGGTAATACTGACCTCATGGATTTGGCTGTGGCCACGGGCGGGGCTGCTGTGGTCCCCCTTGGTGTGGTGGCCTTGCTTGCTGGTTGTGCTGCTCCACCCCTGGTGGTGGTTGGTTGCCATGACAATAACGTGCCCAGTGATCAGGGGACCCGCAGTTGAAGCAAGTCCCTGGAGCGAACCCATTCCGGCCCCGACCTGGGGGGGCGCCACGACCACGCCCTCTGTATCCACCACGGAACCCTTGGCCTCGGCCCCATCCAGCCCCCACTGGAGTCTGATACATCTGTTTTTGTTTAACCTTTTCTTGTTTTGCCTCACTATGCAACTTTGCCAACTGCAGTTTAACCAAACTAGTCGCCAGAGCATCAGTTTCCTTTTGATCTTTATTTCCTTTTTCCATGTAGATGCGGCAATGGTGTATCAAATGCCTCTTAAATCTCGGTTCCGGACAGACCAAAATTCTCATAATCGCTTGCACCTCATTTGGGAGGCCGTTCAGCATCGCCATCCTGAACATCATCTCAGCTTCAGGGTAGCTGCCAGGGTGTTTACCTGTGGTCTCAATCCACAGCTCCAATGCCTGAGCATAATGTTGCTGGGGAGTCACATCTTTTCCATAATTAAAAATTGTTGGCACCACATCCACTGGGGAGGGAAAGGCCGCCCTCAGCTCGCGAAACAACGCCTCCGAGATCTCAGCCAGGGGCGTTTCTCTCCCCAGCTGGCGTGTGCCAGCTGCCCCATCAATATTCTGTAATTGAATCAGGGAACATGATCCCAAAATGGCTTGTCTAAAATCCCCCAATGCTACTCCCTGTCCTGACATGGCAGCTAAAAATTTAGTAATCCAGGCTCGTGCCTCTTTATGCAGAGGGGGCAATTTTTCCACCAATGCAGCCACATCCCGAAGCACCAAAGGCTCATAGTGACGGCCAGCATGAGGGAGGGATGCCATTTTTTGAGGCTGCTCCTGCTGTGCCATCATTTTACCTTTACTACGCGTATTATAGCCTCGCTCCGCCCTGGACATGCTCTCCTCACTATCGCCCAGCTTCTCTCCTTCACTCAACGCTCTGAGCATCTGCCGCTGTTCACGTAACACCACCCCGTCTTCCTCATCACTTTCCATTTCCTCCTCGTGGTGATCAGCGTCGCTGGGCATTGCCTGCCCATGTTTCCGTGTCCCCGTCATCACTTCCTCTAACATCTCTCTTTCCTCACTCTGCACCCTATGTCCTTCAAACAACTTCCGCGATGCCTCCTTCTTCATCAGCTTCTTACTCCCTGCACGAGTGGTGCCCCCGTCTCCTGCTAGCTCCGCCCCTGGCGCCAGCATGGGCGACTCCATACTCCCCAGCTGTTTCCCGGGCACTCTCTTTCTCTCATTATTCACAGCCTGTTCAATCAACTGTATGGTCGCTGGCGCCACCCGACTTGGCTCTGATCCTCCTTCACATCTCGAATATCTGCCAACATTCTGCTTTCCTTTTTCTGTAAATGCCGCGCTAACTTCGCCATGTCCCATGTTCCGGGTTCTCCGCGAAACAATTCATCCTTCTTTAATTTCAGAAACAACTTCTGACTCCGTTCTTTTTCCTTCTTAATTTTCTTATTTTCTATTCCACTAATCAACTGTGATTCCATCTTAGCGTAATGACCATTAATCTCCGACCAGACTTCAGTCCTTTCGTATGAAGTGCTGGACCCGAGACCCCTATCACACTTCCTCTCATTCGCCATCTTGAAATCCCCCCGTGCGTTTTCCAACCACTTTTTTACGCAGAACAATGTTAGTTTTCACACTCACACCGCTTCCACACTGATATGTAAATCCCAGATTTTAAACCGTATCGTAACCACGAATAGTTCCAAACTATTCTAGTAGGTAAATCCCAGATTTTATACCCTACTAATGTCCACACTATTACACTTTTACACCGTTCCGCTCCTCCTTCCTCTTATAATTTACCGTTGCCAATGTGCAGGATTTGAAAAGGAGTCTGCTTACCTTGTTTCACTGTGGGCCCAAGAGGAAAGACGGTCGGACACGTGGCTACTTTGTCAGGTCGTCACCTGGTGTGGACGTGGGTCCCTGACCCAAGTCCCAGACTCTTGTGGTTTTTCTTGAAGTCCCGGACTTCTTTTACCTTTCTTGCATCACGTCGGGGTCACCATAAATTATTGGAAATTTTATATTTCTAAATCATCATAAACTTAAGTTAGTAATCTGACTCCAATTTGTGACCTTACCCAACTGCCACTCATCCAATAATATGCGCGCTCGTTCTGCAATAGAAAGGTATCAGGAAGCCGGCATTTTCACACACGAGTGGATTTATTCCTTCAACACACACCTGGGTCTCGGGTCCCTCTCATTACAACCCTGTACGTCTCTGTTCCCTCAGCCGATGTACTCTACATCCAAGTTTCCCAGAACAATTTTAAAGTACAATCTACTGATTCACTATTGGTTCTGTGTCTCCTGCAGGTATCCTTGGCGCTCTCTCATTGGTCTCCTTTGGTCCGCCGGATGTTGGCCCGACTCCTCCCCTGCAGGCTCGCGTGCTGGCTCCTCCTGGTGGTGGTTTCCTGACAGTAGTTTTTCCACCAACTGCCTCTGAGTCCTGTCGTCTCCGCATCCTCCTTGCAGTTAGCACCGTCTGTTCTAAAACATTCCATTATTGCACCACATACCCTGTTTCGTTCCACCAGTCACACGCTCAGCACTTTACTGTCTCACACTTTCATACACAGGATGTAGCAACATCTAATGAACTACTTTAAGCTCAAACTCTTTATTATACACACTTGTTTCATAAATTTATACAAACATTACATCAGGTTTCTAACAGTGAAATCAGTCTGTGTATGTTAGCCACCGCGTTCTATGTGTGTTATACGTCGACGTTGAGGCAATATGCTTAGCCTCTATCAATACGGAAGCACACTGCTAACTCTCTAAACATCGATATTGCTAATCATGTTAAACACAAATCAGGGCGGGTGGCCGGATTCCGGTCCACCGACTTACATGGACCCGGTGGCTGCTCCTATCGCGGAGTTCCTTTTTGTATCCGAGGCCCAAAAACCCTTTGCAGCAGAGAAGTATGTGAGATTTCGCTCTCCCCCCCCCCCCCTCCCGTAGGGGCGATTTCGGGTTAGGGCTGGAATGGTGTGTGTATGTGTGTACCTGCAACATCGACCCCCCTGAGCCACGCCATCGCGCCCCAGAAGCCTCGTGTAGGCCTGCGGCGCCTCCTGCACCGGGCGTCCGCCCAGTCCTCGTCATCCTCTCAATTACCGCCCCATCTTCCCGTTTTCCTCGTGTTCGGCAAGCGGCAGAATGTCTTCTCATAATTTTTTATAAAGGCAACTGTTGTGACAATTATCTAAAATCTATTCTGTACAGTCCAGGTGTCCAAAGAAAGTGTTCAAGAACATTTCTTGTCTTCATGAACAACCATCGTTTTATATCTACACACTTGTTTCATAAATTTATCCAAACATTACATCAGGTTTCTAACAGTAAAATCAATCTAAGTATGTTAGCCAACACGTTCTATGTGTGCTATACGTCGACGTTTAGTAGATGCTTAGCCTCTATCAATACGGAAGCACACTGCTAACTTTCTAAACATGGATATTGCGAATCATGTTAAACACAAATCAGGGCGGGTGGCCGGATACCGGTCCACCGACTTACATGAACCCGGTGGCTGCTCCTATCGCGGAGTTCCTTTTTGTATCCGAGGCCCAAAAACCCTTTGCAGCAGAGAAGTACCTCCTCGCAGGCGCATGCGCATTGTTCCGGACGGGTCCTCCAGACAGGAAGCCTTGACCCCTCCTGACTGAGTTCTTAACTCTCTCGTCCTGCTCGGCATCCTTCCCACAGTCGCCATCTGGTGGGTCTGCAGAGGTACTGCCAGCCCCGAAACATCACTTTTTCACCGCAGACGCGACTGAAGACAAACACCACAGTAGGTCCTAGACGGGTCAAGGAAATCAGGGCATCCCGTAGGAAGCACTCCTTCAATATATACAATATTTTAAACAATGTACAAATGATGTTTAAAACCCTGGCTGTCTAAATAACTCCTGTGTTGTCGTTTTGCCGCGCAAACACGTATGAGTATCAGGGGGTATATATATATATATATATATATATATATATATATATATATATATATACACACGTAACCAAGAAAACATGCATGTACACATAGACCTTTTTATACACATATATGTAATTTTGTCTGTCTCCCTGGCCTCAAGGTCTGTGATTCACTGGCCCCCAGGAGATATCTCCGTTCGGGCCTGTAAGACAAAGAAGACGTGAGATTTCGCTTTCCCCCTCCCCCCGTGCCCGCGGAGGGGTGATTTCGGGTTAGGGCTGGAATTGTTTGTGTGTGTGTGTGTGTGTGTGCCTGCGGACATCGACCTCCCTGCGCCACGCCATCGTGCCCCCAGAAGACTCGTGTAGGCCTGCGGCACCTCCTTTTCCGGGCGACCGCCCAGTCCTCGTCATCCTCTCAATTCCGCCCAATCTTCCCGTTTTCGGCAAGCGGCAGAATGTCTTTTTATAATTTTTATAAAGGCACCTGTTGTGCCTATTATACAAAGTCTATTCTGTACAGTCCAGGGGTCCTAATAAAGTGTACAAGAAGGTTTCTTGTCTTCATGAACAACAATCGTTTTATACATACACACTTGTTTCATAAATGTATACAAACATTACATCAGTTTTCTAACAGTGAAATCAGTCTATGTATGTTAGCTAACGCGTTTTATGTGTGCTATACGTCGACGTTTAGGCAATATGCTTAGCCTCTATCAATACGGAAGCACACTGCTAACTCTCTAAACATCGATATTGCTAGTCATGTTAAACACAAATCAGGGCGGGTGGCCGGATTCCGGTCCACCGACTTAAATGCACTCGGTGGCTGCTTCTAACGCAGAGTTCCTTTTTGTATCCGAGGCCCAAAACCCTTTGCAGCATCGAAGTACCTCCTCGCAGGCGCATGCACATTGTTCCGGACGGGTCCCCCAGACAGGAAGCCCTGACCCCTCCTGATGGAGTTCTTCCTCTCTCATCCTGCTTGGCATCCTTCCCACAGTCGCCATCTGGTGGGTAAAAAGAGGTACTGCCAGCCCCGAAGCATTGTTTTTTCACAGCAGGCGCGACTGAAGACAAACACCACAGTAGGTCCTACGCGGGGCAAGGCAATCACAGCATCCCAAAGAAAGAACTCCGACGATATATAGAATATTTTAAACTATGTACGAATGATGTTTAAAACCCTGGCTGTCTAAATAACTCCTTGTTGCCGTTTTGGCGCGCAAACACGTATGAGTATCATGGGGTATATTAATATATATATATATATATACACATAAACAAGAAAACATGCATGTACTGGCCCCCAGGAGATGGCCTGTAAGACAAAGAAGACGTGAGATTTCGTTTTCCCCCTCCCCCCGTGCGCGCGGAGGGGGATTTCGGGTTAGGGCATTTTGTGTGTGTGTGTGTGTGTGTGTGTGTGTTTGTGTGTGTGTGTGTGTGTGGTGTGTGTGTGTGTGTGTGTGTCTGCGGACATCGACCTCCCTGCGCCACGCCATCGCGCCCCCAGAAGCCTCGTGTTGTTTTGCGCCGCGTCCTGTACCGGGCGTCCGCCCAGTCCTCGTCATCCTCCCAATACCGCCCCATCTTCCCGTTTTCCTCGTTTTTGGCAAGCGGCGGAATGTCTTTTTATTATTTTTATAAAGGCACCTGTTGTGCCTATTATACAATATCAATTCTGTACAGTCCAGGTGTCCTAATCAAGTGTCCAAGAACGTTTCTTGTCTTCATGAACAACCATCGTTTTATATATCATCACTTATTTCATAAATTTATACAAACATTACATAACGTTTCTAACTGTGAAATCAGTCTGTGTATGTTAGCCAACGCGTTCTATGTGTGCTATACGTCGACGTTTAGGATATATGCTTCGCCTCTATCAATACGGAAGCACACTGCTAACTTTCTAAACATCGATATTGCTCATCATGTGAAACACAAATGAGGGCGGGTGGCCGGATTCCGGTCCATCGACGTTGAGGCAATATGCTTAGCCTCTATCAATACGGAAGCACACTGCTAACTCTCTAAACATCGATATTGCTAATCATGTTAAACACAAATCAGGGCGGGTGGCCGGATTCCGGTCCACCGACTTACATGCACCCGGTGGCTGCTCCTAACGCGGAGTTCCTTTTTTTATCCGAGGCCCAAAAACCCTTTGCAGCAGAGAAGTACCTCCTCGCAGGCGCATTGTTCAGGACGGGTCCTCCATACAGGAAACCCTGACCCCTCCTGATGGAGTTCTTCGTCTCTCGTCCTGCTCGGCATCTTTCCCAGAGTCGCCATCTGGTGGGTCTGCAGAGGTACTGCCAGCCCCGTAGCATCGCTTTTTTCACCGCAGGCGCGAGTGAAGACAAACACCACAGTAGGTCCAAGACGGGGCAAGGAAAACACAGCATTCCGTCGGAAGCACTCCTACGATATATACAATATTTTCAACAATGTACAAATGATGTTTAAAACCCTGCCTGTCTAAATAACTCCTGTGTTGTCGTTTTGCTGCGCAAACACGTATGAGTATCAGGGTTTGTTTATATATATATATATATATTATATATATATATCCAGACACGTAACCAAGAAAACATGCATGTACACAAAGACCCTTTTATACACATTACATGTAATTTAGTCTGTCTCCCTGGCCTCAAGGTCTGTGATTCATTGGCCCCCAGGAGATGTCTCCGTTCGGGCCTGTAAGACAAAGAAGACGTGAGATTTCGCTTTCCCCCTCCCCCCGTGCGCGCGGAGGGGCGATTTCGGGTTAGGGCTGGAATGGTGTTTGTGTGTGTGTGTGTGTGTGTGTGTGTGTGTGTTTGTGTGTGTGTGTGCGCCTGCGGACATCGACCCCTCCTGCGCCACACCATCGCGCCCCCAGAAGCCTCGTGTAGGCCTGCGGCGCCTCCTATACCGGGCCTCCGCCCAGTCCTCGTCATCCTCCCAATACCGCCCCATCCTCGCGTTTTCCTTGTGTTCGGCAAGCGGTGGAATGTCTTTTTATAATTTTTATAAAGGCACCTGTTGTGCCTATTATACAAAGTCTATTCTGTACAGTCCATGTGTCCTAATAAAGTGTCCAAGAGCATTTCTTGTCTTCATGAACAATCATCGTTTTATATATACACACTTGTTTCATTACTTTATACAAACATTACATGAGGTTTCTAACAGTGAAATCAGTCTGCGTATGTTAGCCAACGCGTTCTATGTGTGCTATAAGTCGACGTTTAGGCTATATGCTTTCCCTCTATCAATACGGAAGCACACTGCTAACTCTCTAAACATCGATATTGCTAATCATGTTAAACACAAATCAGGGTGGGTGGCCGGATTCCGGTCCACCGACTTACATGCACCCGGTGGCTGCTCCTAACGCGGAGTTCCTTTTTGTATCCGAGGCCCAAAATCCCTTTGCAGTGAGAATTACCTCCTCGCATGCGCATTGTTCCGGACAGGTCCTCCAGAGAGGAAGCCCTGACCCCTCCTGACGAAGTTCTTCCTCTCTCGTCCTGCTCGGCATCCTTCCCACAGTCGCCATCTGGTGTGTCTGCAGAGGTACTGCCAGCCCCGAAGCATCGCTTTTTCACCGCAGGCGCGAGTGAAGACAAACACCACAGTAGGTCCAAGACGGGGCAAGGAAATCACGGCATCCCGTAGGAAGCACTCCTACAATATATACAATATTTTAAACAATGTACAAGTGATGTTTAAAACCCTGGCTGTCTAAATAACTCCTGTGTTGTCGTTTTGCCACGCAAACACGTATGAGTATCAGGGTTTATATATGTGTGTGTGTGTGTGTGTGTGTGTGTGTGTGTGCGTGCGTGCGTGCGTGCGCCTGCGGACATCGACCCCTCCTGCGCCACGCCATCGCGCCCCCAGAAGCTTCGTGTAGGCCTGCGGCACCTCCTGTACCGGGCGTCCGCCCAGTCCTCGTCATCCTCCAAATACCGCCCCATCTTCCCATTTTCCTCGTGTTCGGCAGGCGGCGGAATGTCTTTTTATAATTTTTATAAAGGCACCTGTTGTGCCCATTATACAAAGTCCATTCTGTACAGTCCAGGTGTCCTAATAAAGTATCCAAGAACGTTTCTTGTCTTCATGAACAACCATCGTTTTATATATACACACTCATTTCATTACATTATACAAACATTACATCAGGTTTCTCACAGTGAAATCAGTCTGTGTATGTTAGCCAATGTGTTCTATGTTTGCTATACATCAACATTTAGGCTATATGCTTAGCCTCTATCAATACGGAAGCACACTGCTAACTTTCTCAACATCGATATTGCTAATAATGTTAGACACAAATCAGGGAGGGTGGCCGGATACCGGTCCACCGACTTACATGCACCCGGTGGCTGCTCCTAACGCAGAGTTCCTTTATGTATCTGAGGCCCAAAAACCCTTTGCAGCAGAGAAGTACCTCCTCGCAGGCACATGCGCATTGTTCCGGCACCTGTTGTGCCTATTATACAAAGTCTATTCTGTACAGTCCAGGTGTCCTAATAAAGTGTCCAAGAACGTTTCTTGTCTTCATGAACAACCATCGTTTTATATATAATCACTTATTTCATAAATTTATCCAAACATTACATCACGTTTCTAACAGTGAAATCAGTCTGTGTTAGCCAACGCGTTCTATGTGTGCTATACGTCGACGTTTAGGATATATGCTTAGCCTCTATCAATACGGAAGCACACTGCTAACTTTCTAAACATCGATATTGCTAATCATGTGAAACACAAATGAGGGCGGGTGGCCGGATTCCGGTCCATCGACTTACATGCACCCGGTGGCTGCTCCTAACGCGTAGTTCCTTTTTGTATCCGAGGCCCAAAAACCCTTTGCAGCAGAAAAGTACCTCCTCGCAGGCACATTGTTCCGGACAGGTCCTCCATACAGGAAACCCTGACCCCTCCTGACGGAGTTCTTCCTCTCTGGTCCTGCTCGGCATCCTTCCCACAGTCGCCATCTGGTGGGTCTGCAGAGGTACTGCCAGCCCCGAAGCATCGCTTTTTTCACCGCAGGCGCGAGTGAAGACAAACACCACAGTAGGTCCTAGACGGGGCAAGGAAAACACAGCATCCCGTCGCAAGCACTCCTACGATATATACAATATTTTAAACAATGTACAAATGATGTTTAAAACCCTGGCTGTCTAAATAACTCATGTGTTGTCGTTTTGCCACACAAACACGTATGAGTATCAGGGGGTGTATATATATACACACATAACCAAGAAAACATGCATGTACAAATGTACACATAGACCCTTTTATACACCTATATGTAATTTAGTCTGTCTCCCTGGCCTCAAGGTCTGTGATTCAGTGGCCCCCAGGAGATGTCTCTGGGCCTGTAAGACAAAGAAGACGTGAGATTTCACTTTCCCCGTGCCCCCGTGTGCGAGGAGGTGCGATTTCGGGTTAGGGCTGGAATGGTGTGGTGTGTGTGTGTGTGTGTGTGTGTGTGTGTGTGTGTCTGTGTGTGTATGTGTGTGTGTGTGTCTGTTTGTGCCTGCGGACATCGAACCCCCTGCGCCACGCCATCGCGCCCCCAGAAGCCTCGTGTAGGCCTGCGGCAGCTCCTGTACCGGGCGTCCGCCCAGTCCTCGTCATCCTCCCAATACCGCCCCATCTTCCCGTTTTCCTCGTGTTCGGCAAGCGGCGGAATGTGTTTTTATCATTTTTATAAAGACACCTCTTGTGCCTATTATACAAAAACTATTCTGTACAGTCCAGGTGTCCAAAGAAAGTGTTCAAGAACATTTCTTGTCTTCATGAACAACCATCGTTTTATATCTACACACTTGTTTCATAAATTTATCCAAACATTACATCAGGTTTCTAACAGTGAAATCAGTCTGTGTATGTTAGCCAACGTGTTCTATGTGTGCTATACGTCGACGTTTAGGCTATATGCTGAGCCTCTATCCATACAGAAGCACACTGCTAACTTTCTAAACATCGATATTGCTAATAATGTTAAACACAAATCAGGGCGGGTGGCCGGATTCCGGTCCATCGACTTACATGCACCCGGTGGCTGCTCCTAACGCGGAGTTCCTTTTTGTATCCGAGGCCCAAAAACCCTTTGCAGCATAGTAGGACCTCCTCGCAGGCGCATGCGCATTGTTCCGGACAGGTCCTCCAGACAGGAAGCCCAGACCCCTCCTGACGGAGTTCTTCCTCTCTCGTCCTGCTCGGCATCATTCCCACAGTCGCCATCTGGTGGGTCTGCAGAGGTACTGCCAGCCCCGAAGCATCGCTTTTTCACCGCAGGCGCGAGTGAAGACAAACACCACAGGAGGTCCTAAGCGGGGCAAGGAAGTCACGGCATCCCGTAGGAAGCACTCCTACGATATATACAATATTTTAAACAATGTACAAATGATGTTTAAAACCCTGGCTGTCTAAATAACTCCTGTGTTGTCGTTTTGCCGCACAAACACGTATGAGTATCAGGGGGTATATATATATACACATAACCAAGAAAACATGCATGTACACAGGTACACATTGACCCTTTTATACACATATATGTAATTTAGTCTGTCTCCCTGGCCTCAAGGTCTGTGATTCACTGGCCCCCAGGAGATGTCTCCGTTTGGGCCTGTAAGACAAAGAAGACGTGAGATTTCGCTTTCCCCATCCCCCCGTGTGCGTGGAGGGGCGATTTCGGGTTAGGGCTGGAATGGTGTGTGTATGTGTGTGCCTGCGGAGATCGACCTCCCTGCGCCACGCCATCGCGCCCCCAGAAGCCTCGTGTTGGCCTGGGGCGCCTCCTGTACCGGGCGTCCGTACAGTCCTCGTCATCCTCCCAATACCGCCCCATCACCTGCAAGCGGGCTTCCAGCGCACTGGTTATGCTGGATGGATGAATGACAACCATGAGTTCCACACTTAGGGAGCCCGGGCATGAACCAGGCATGGTATCCATTTGAAGGACTTCCCCAAGCAGGCTTCCAGCGCTGTTCCCTGGATGAATGACAACCGTGACTTCCGCACTGGTTGTGCTGGATGGATGAAAGGCAACCACAACTTCCACACTTAGGGTGCATGGGCATGAACCAGGCATGGTATGCGATGGGAAGACGCACCCAAGAGGGCTTCCAGCGCACTGGTTGTGCTGGCTGGATAAAAGGCAAACATGACTTCCACACTTCGGGTGCGCGGGCATGAACCAGGCATGGTATGCTGGGGGGGAACGCACCCAAGCGGGCTTCCAGCGCACTGGTTGTGCTGGCTGCATGAATGACAAACATGACTTCCAAACTTAGCGTGCGCGGGCATGAACCAGGCATGGTATGCGATGGGAAGATGCACCCAAGAGGGCTTCCAGCGCACTGGTTGTGCTGGAAGGTTGAATGGCAACAATGACTTCCACACTTAGGGTGCACGGACATGAACCAAGCATGGTAGGCCGGTGAAGGACACCCGCAAGCGTGCTTGCAGTGCAACGGTTGTACTGGATGGATGAAAGGCAACCATGACTTTCACACTTAGGGCGACGGGAATGAACAACGCATGTTATGCGGCTGAAGGACACCCGCAAGCGGGCTTCCAGCGCACTTGTTGTGCTGGCTGGATGAATGACAACCATCACTTCCACACTTGGGGTTCACGGGCATGAATCAGGCATGGTATGCGGCTGAAGGACACCCGAAAGCGGCCTTGAAGCGCAAAGGTTGTAATGGATCGATGAAAGGCCACCGTGAGTTCCACACTGGCTATGCTGGCTGGATGAATGACAATCATGATTTCTACACTTAGGGTGCACGGGCATGAACTGGTTCATTGTATGCGGGTGATGGACACCCGCAAGCGGGCTTCCAGCGCACTGGTTGTACTGGATGGATGAATGACAACCATGACTTCCAAACTTAGCGTGCGCGGGCATGAACCAGGCATGGTATGCGATGGGTTGACGCACCCAAGAGGGCTTCCAGCGCACTGGTTGTGCTGGATGGATGAAAGGGAACCATGACTTCCAAACTGGTTGTGTTGGCTGGATGAATGACAACCATGACTTCCGAACTGGTTGTGCTGGATGGATGAATGACAACCATGACTTCCAAACTTAGCGTGCGCGGGCATGAACCAGGCATGGTATGCGATGGGAAGACGCACCCAAGAGGGCTCCTTGCGCACTGGTTGTGCTGGATGGATAAAAGCCAACCATGACTTCCACACTTAGGGAGCACGGACATGAACCAGGCATGGTATGCGGGTGAAGGACACCCGCAAGCAGGCTTGCAGCGCAATGGTTGTGTTTGCTAGATGAATGACAACTGTGAATTCCGCACTGGTTGTGCTGGAAGGATGAATGACAACCATGACTTCCACACTTAGTGCGCACGGGCATCAACAACGCATGTTATGCGCGTGAAGGACACCCGCAAGGGGGCTTGCAGCGCAGTAGTTGTGCTGGCTGGATGAATGACAACCATAATTTCCACACTTAAGGTGCGCGGACATGAACCAGGCATGTTATGCGGGTGAAGGACACCCGAATGCGCGCTTGTAGCGCAATGGTTGTAATGGATGGATGAAAGACCACCATGACTTCCACACTGGCTGTGCTGGCTGGATGAATGACAACCGTGACTTCCGCACTGGTTGCGCTGGATGGATGAATGACAACCATGACTGGATGGAAGAATGACAACCATGACTTCCACACCTTGGGCGCACGCTTATGAACACCGCATGTTATGCGGGTGAAAGACACCCGCAAGCGGGCTTCCAGCGCACTGGTTTTGCTGGATGAATGAAAGGCAACCATGACTTCAAAACTTAAGGTGCGCGGGCATGAACCAGGCATGGTATCCGGGTGAAGGACACCCGCATACGGGCTTCCAGCCCACTGATAGCGCCGGCTGGGTGAACGAAATATGTGACTTCCGCACTGGTTACGCTGGATGGATGAATGACAACCATGACTGGATGGATGAATGACAACCATGACTTCCACACTTTGGAAGCACGCTTATGAGCAACGCATGTTATGCGGGTGAAGGACACCCGCAAGCAGGCTTGCGGCGCAATGGTTGTGCTGGATGGATGACAGGCAACCATGACTTGAACACTTAGGGTGTGCGGGCATGAACCATTGATGGTATGCAGGGGGGAACGCACCCAAGCGGGCTTGCAGCGCGCAGGTTGTGGTGGCTGGATGAATGACAACCGTGACTTCCACACTGGTTGTGCTGGCTAGATGAATGACAACCATGATTACCACACTTAAGGTGCGCGGGCATGAACCAGGTATGGTATACGGGTGAAGGACACCCGCACGCTGGCTCCCAGCGCACTGGTTGTGCTGGCTGGATGAATGACAACCATGACTTCCACACTTAGGGTGCGCGGTCATGAACCAGGCATGGTATGCGGCTGAAGGACACCCGCATGCGGGATTGCACGCAATGGTTGTGCTGGATGGATGAAAGGCCACCATGAATTCCACACTGGTTGAGCTGGATGGATGAATGACAACCATGACTTTCACACTTGGGGTGGGTGGGCATGAACCAGGCATGGTATGCTGGGGGGGAACGCACCCAAGCGGGCTTCCAAAGAACTGGTTGTGCTGATTGGATGAATGAGAACCATGACTTCCAAACTTAGTGTGCGCGGGCATGAACCAGGCATGGTATCCGATGGGAAGACGCACCCAAGAGGTCTTCCAGCTTACTGGTTGTGCTGGATGGACAAAAAGCAACCATGATTTCAAAACTTAGGGTGCGGGGGCATGAACAAGGCATGGTATCCGGGTGAAGGACACCTGCATGCCGGCTGGCTGAATGATTTATGGAACTTCCGCACTGGTTACGCTGGATGAATGAATGACAACCATGACTGCATGGATGAATGACAACCATGACTTCCAAACTTTGGGTGGACGCTTATGAACAACGCATGTCATGCAGGTGAAGGAAACCTGCAAGCGGGCTTCCAGCACACTGGTTGTCCTGGATGAATGAAAGGGTGTGCGGGCATGACCCAGGCATGGTATGCGGGTGAAGGACACCCGCATGCGGTCTTCCAACCCACTGGTAGCGCGGGCTGAGTGAATGAAATATGTGACTTCCGCACTGGTTGTTCTAGTTGGATGAATGACAACCATGACTTCCACACTTGGTGTGCGCGGGCTTGAACCAGGCATGGTATGCGGCTGAAGGACACCCACATGCGGGCTTCCAACCCACTGGTAGCGCGGGCAGGGTGCATGGATGAATGACAACCATGACTTCCAAACTTTGGGTGCACGCTTATGAACAACGCATGTCATGCGGGTGAAGGAAACCTGCAAGCGGGCTTCCAGCCCACTGGTTGTGCTGGCTGGATGAAAGGAAACCATGACTTCCACACTTAGGGTGGGCGGGCATGAACCAGGCATGGTATGCTGGGGGTTGGGGGGGCGGGAACGCACCCAAGAGGGCTTCCAAAGAACTGGTTGTGCTGGTTGGATGAATGAGAACCATGACTTCCAAACTTAGGGTGAGTAGGCATGAACCAGGCATGGTATCCGATGGGAAGACGCACCCAAGAGGGCTTCCAGCTTGCTGGTTGTGCTGGCTGGATGAATGACAACCGTGACTTCCGCACTGGTTGTGGTGGCTGAATGAATGACAACCGTGACTTCCGCACTTGTTGTGCTGGCTGGATGAAAGGCAACCATGACTTCCACACTTAGGGTGCGCGGGCATGAACCAGGCATGGTATGCGATGGGAAGACGCACCCAAGAGGGCTTCCAGCGCACTGTTTGTGCTGGATGGATGAAAGGAAACCATGACTTCCGCACTGGTTGTGCTGGATGGATGAATGAAAACCATGACTTCCACACTTAGGGCGCACGGGCATCAACAACGCATGTTATGCGGGTGAAGGACACCCGCAAGCGGGCTTGCAGCGCAATAGTTGTGCTGGCTGGGTGAATGACAACTGTGACTTCCGCACTGGTTGTGCTGGACAGATGAATGACAACCATGACTTCCACACTTAAGGTGCGCGGGCATGAACCAGGCATGGTATGCAGGTGAAGGACACCCGCAAGCGGGCTTGCAGCGCAATGTTAGTGCTTGCTGGAATAATGACAACCGTGACTTCCGCACTGGTTGCGCTGGATGGATAAATGACAACCATGACTAGATGGATGACTGACAACCATGACTTCAACACTTTATGAACACGGCATGCTATGCGGGTGAAGGACACCCGCAAGTGGGCTTCCAGTGCACTGGTTGTGCTTGATGAATGAAAGGCAACCATGACTTCCACACTTAGGGTGCGCGGGCATGAACCAGGCATGGTATCCGGCTGAAGGACACCCGCATGCGGGCTGGCTGAATGAATTATGTGACTTCCGCACTGGTTACGCTGGATGAATGAATGACAACCATGACTTCCACACTTAGGGCGCACGGCCATGAACAACACAGGTTATGCGGGTGAAGGACACCCGCAAGCGGGCTTGCAGCGCGCTGGTTGTGCTGGCTGGATGAATGAAAGCCGTGACTTCCGCACTGGTTGTGCTGGATGGATGAATGACAATCATGACTTCCACACTTGGGGCGCACAGGCATGAACAACATAATGAACAACGCATGTTATGCGGGTGAAGGACACCCGCAAGCGGGCTTCCAGCCTCATGGTTGTGCTAGCTGGATGAATGACAACCGTGAATTCCGCACTGGTTGTGCTGGATGGATGAATGACAACCATGACTTCCACACTTAGGGTGCGCGGGCATGATTCAGGCATGGGAAGATGTACCCAAAAGGGCTTCCAGCGCAATGGTTGTGCTGGATGGATGAAAGGCCACCATGACTTCCACACTGGTTGTGCTGGCTGGATGAATGACAACCATGATTTCGACACTTAGGGTGCGCGGGCATGAACCAGGCATGGTATGCGGGTGATGGACACCCGCAAGCGGGCGTGCAGAGCAATGGTTGTGGTGGCTGGATGAAAGACAACTGTGACTTCCACACTTAGGGAGCGCAGGCATGAACCAGGCATGGTATGCGGGTGAGGGACAACCCCAAGGGGGCTTTCAGCGCAATAGTTGTGTTGCCTGAATGAATGACAACCATGACTTCCGCACTGGTTGTGCTGGCTGAATGAATGACAACCGTGACTTCCGCATTGCTTGTGCTGGCTGGATGAAAGGAAACCATGACTTCCACACTTAGGGTGTGTGGGCATGAACCAGGCATGGTATGCTGGGGTGAGGAACGCACCCAAGCGGGCTTCCAAAGCACTGGTTGTGCTGGCTGGATGAATGACAACCATGAATTACAAACTTAGCGTGCGCGGACATGAACAAGTCATGGTTTGCGATGGGAAGACGCACCAGAAAGGGCTTCCAGCTTACTGGTTGTGCTGGATGGATGAAAGGCAACAATGACTTCCACACTGAGGGTGCACGGACATGAACCAGGCATGGTATGCGGGTGAAGGCAGCGCAACGGTTGTGCTGCATGGATGAAAGGCAAACATGACTTCCAGACTGGTTGTGCTGCCTGGTTGAATGACAACCATGACTTCCACACTGGTTGTGCTGGCTGGATGAATGACAACCATGACTCCCACACTGAGGGTGCGCGGTCATGAACCAGGCATGGTATGCGGGTGAAGGACACCCGAATGCGCGCTTGCAGCGCAATGGTTGTAATGATTGATGAAAGGCCACCATGACTTCCACACTGGCTGTGCTGGCTGGATGAATGACAACCATGAATTCTACACTTAGGGTGCGCAGGCATGAACCAGGCATGGTATCCGGGTGATGGACACCCGCAAGCGGTCGTGCAAATCAATGGTTGTGGTGGCTGGATGAAAGGCAACCGTGACTTCCACACTTAGGGTGCACGGACATGAACCAGGCATTGTATACGGGTGAAGGACACCCGCAAGCAGGCTTGCAGTGCAATAGTTGTGCTTGCTGGATGAAGATGAATGACAACCGTGACTTCCGCACTGGTTGTGCTCGCTGAATGAATGACAACCGTGACTTCCGCACTGGTTGTACTGGCTGGATGAAAGGCAACCATGACTTCCAAATTTAGGGTGCGCGGGCATGAACCAGGCATGGAATGCGATGGGAAGACGCACCCAAGGGGGCTTCCAGCGCACTGGTTGTGCTGGATGGATGAAAGGCAACCATGACTTCCACATTTAGGGTGCACGGACATGAACCAGGCATGGTATGCAGGTGAAGGATGCCCACAAGGGTGCTTGCAGTGCAACGGTTGTGCTGGATGGATAAGAGGCGACCATGACTTCCACACTTGGGGTGCGCGGGCATGAACCAGGCATGGTATGCGGCTGAAGGACACCCGAAAGCGGGCTTGCAGCGCACTGGTTGTGCTGGCTGGATGAAAGACAACCATGACGACCATACTTAGGGTGCACGTGCATGAACCAGGCATGGTATGCGGCTGAAGGATACCCAAAAGCGGGCTTGCAGCGCAATGGTTGTAATGGATGGATGAAAGGCCACCATGATTTCCACACTGGCTGTGCTGGGTGGATGAATGACAACCATGACTTCCACACTTGGGGTGCGCGGGCATGAACCAGGCATGGTATGCGGCTGAAGGACACCCGAAAGCGGGCTTGCTGCGCACTGGTTGTGCTGGCTGGATGAAAGACAACCATGACTTCCATACTTAAAGTGCACGTGCATGAACCAGCCATGGCCGTTTTACAATCAACAGCAAAACCCCGAAACACCATGAATAGAAGATCGCAGGAAAGAGCAAAACCAACAGTTAAAACGGAAAACATTGCAAAAGTACCGTACCTCCTAACTGCTGATGTAAAGGAAGAACAAAAATCTATGGGAATACCAGAACAAGCACCCTTTTAATCGCTTTTAATCAGAGATTCCTTGTATGTTTTCACTTTTAAAATCCTTCCCTTTTAGTGTCTTTAAGGTCAAAGGGCTGAAGGCGCTACCATCTGGCTCAGCAAATCAGGAGGGAGTAATGCTGTTTGTCTGTTGAGGGGGTGTTGTTTTTTCCTCTTTATTACACTGACAGAAATGAGAAATCACTCACTGGTGGTAGCGTAGCCACCCCCGCCGCCCCACCACACGAAAACATCCTGTTTCTCGGTTTTTGTGCTCGCACGCACTCGGGCTCCACCTCCTCGACGCTGCGGGCGAGACGGGCCGGTGGTGCGCCGGCACCCCGCGAGAGAGGGGGGCATCCATTAAGAAAAAGTTGCCGGGTGGCCAGATTCCGGTCCACCGACTTACATTCACCCGGTGGCTGCTCCTAACGCGGAGATCCTTTTTGTATCCGAGGCCCAAATACCCTTTTGCAGCAGAAAAGTACCTCCTCGCAGGCGCATGCGCATTGTTCCGGACGGGTCCTCCAGACAGGAAGCCCTGACCCCTCCTGACGGAGTTCTTCCTCTCTCGTCCTGCTCGGCATCCTTCCCACAGTCGCCATCTGGTGGGTCTGCAGAGGTACTGCCAGCCCCGAAACGTCGCTTTTTCACCGCAGGCGCGAGTGAAGACAAACACCACAGTATGTCCTAAGCGGGGCAAGGAAATCACGGCATCCCGTAGGAAGCACTCCTACGATATATACAATATTTTAAACAATGTACAAATGATGTTTAAAACCCTGGCTGTCTAAATAACTCCTGTGTTGTCGTTTTGCCGCACAAACACGTATGAGTATCAGGGGGTATATATATATATATATATATATATATATATATACACACACATAACCAAGAAAACATGCATGTACACATGTACACATAGCCCCTTATACACACATATATGTAACTTGGTCTGTCTCCCTGGCCTCAAGGTCTGTGATTTACTGGCACCCAGGAGATGTCTCCGTTCGGGCCTGTAAAACAAAGAAGATGTGAGATTTCGCTTTCCCCCTCCCCCCATGCGCGCGGAGGGACGATTTCGGGTTAGGGCTGGAATGGTGTGTGTGTGCCTCCGGACATCGACCCCCCCTGCGCCACACTATCACGCCCCCAGAAGCCTCGTGTAGGCCTGCGGCGCCTCCTGTACCGGGCGTCCGCCCAGTCCTCGTCATCTTCCCAATACCGCCCCATCTTCCCGTTTTCCTCGTGTTCGGCAAGCGGCGGAATGTCTTTTTATAATTTTTATCAAGGCACCTTCCTCTCTCATCCTGCTCGGCATCCTTCCCACAGTCGCCATCTGGTGGGTTTGCAGAGATACTGCCAGCCCCAAAGCATCGTTTTTTCACCGCAGGCACGAGTGAAGACAAACACCACAGTAGGTTCTAGGCGGGGCAAGGAATTCACGGCATCCCGTAGGAAGCACTCCTACGAAATATACAATATTTTAAACAATGTACAAATGATGTTTAAAACCCTGGCTGTCTAAATAACTCCTGTGTTGTCGTTTTGCCGCGCAAACACGTATGAGTATCAGGGGGTCCATTCGACCCCCGAAAGAAAACTTATCCAATTACTATTAGGGCCATCGCCCTCTGTGGAAAAAAAAGAAATCTTATTCACTATATTTCCTGTCACTATATACATTGATTGCAACTCGGTCCTCATTGTTTAACACATCACATGGTTCTATACATAACATTTCGGGTGTCATTGTCCCTGTCAATATATCATTATGGTCCCCGGAAAAGGAAACTAATCCCCTATATATAACTCCTAATAGTGTAACACTACCCTTAATGAAGTACTTCGTTCATGTAATTCAGTATCATTAAAACATGTACACTCATGTATCAACATACACATATATAAACTCACACACTCCCATAAATGTAAATTTGCCGACATGCATACCCAAATATTCATATATATATATATATATATATATATATATATATATATATGTACATATATACATAACCAAGTTCACATGCATGTATATATAGACCCTTTTATACACATATATGTAATTTAGTGTGTCTCCCTTGCCTCAAGGTCTGTGATTCACTGGCCCCCAGGACATGTCTCCACTCGGGCCTGTAAGACAAAGAAGACGTGAGATTTCGCTTTCCCCCTCCCCCGTGCGTGCGGAGGGGCGATTTTGGGTTAGGGCTGGAAAGGTGGATGTGTGTGTGTGTGTGGGGGGGGGGTTGTTTGGGTTTAGGGTTCAGTTCCTGGTCTCCCTCCTGGGTCTGTGTTGTGGTACAGGGAGGGTTTGGGTGAGGTTGTAGGGTTGTTTGTGTAGTTTTCCTTATGTTTAGGGTAGGTAAGTGTTTGGGGTTAGGTTAGTAGAAGGTGTGCGGTGGTGCGTACTAACTTGGTTCAGGTTCATGGGCGGGTTTTGACGGCCTCCAGTGCTTGGGGGCGTCTCCTCCTTTTCACCGACCGACTTGTGTCTAGGGCCTACGGCCCTGTCCGTCTCCCGCCCGGCTTGTCCCAGCTCTGATTAGCGGCGCGTCCGCCTGTGCGAGTTCAGACCCCACGGTTCTATCATCCCCAGTCTCCGATCCACTTTTCTCACTGTCAATTTTCTCCATATGTGGTCCGCGTCATGTTCTTCTGCAGTCCCGTAAACGTCAGTAGGGCCCACCCATGTATTATGAAGTGTTTGGGTTGTGTGTGTTGAGTACCTGTACGAAGTGTTCGAATTGGTCCTGGCTCCTCGTCCAGAGTCCCCGAATATCGTCTCGGTACCTGAGGTAGCCCGAAGGTCTGCCCAGGCACTTTGTCAGAACAGTCTCCTATCTGTAAGGAATTGTTCGTTAAATACGACATCATTTTTAGTCCAAAGTCATCACGAGGAGTTTCACTAACTCCTCATCCGGCCTCCTCCTCGGGTCCGGTTGACTTCGGAAGATCCTCCTCACTCACTGGAAGCCCTCGTCGATGGGGATATCGGTGTGTAAATTGTCCACATCCCTGCTCAAGAAGAGCACATTGTTATCAAGGTGTGTAAACTTTTTGACTTTCTCTGAAAATTGGTACGTGTCTCTGAGGTAGGAGTCGTGTTTGGTGGCGAGTGGTGTGAGGTAGAAATATTGATTGCGTGTGTGGATGAATTGCAGAAGAGCCGCTAATGGGGGCTCTGTGAACTCGTCACTCCGGAAGAGCAACAACAAAAACAGTCCGTGCGGAACCCCGCACCCCAACTCGAGGTCTCGCGGGTGAATTATGTAAACACCACAATGGTACCGGTTTTAAAACGGGTTAATCGTTTTTTTGCTACAGCTGTTCGGTTAAAACCGGTTATGGAAGTAAGCGGTTTTTTGCGATCCCTACTGAGGAGGCACGAACTGACAGAAGAGCAACAGCAATTTGTGTCTGAACTGTCCCCCGACATTGCAGAAAAATTCAAGAAAGCCTGTTTGCTTCGGCAAGATCACTCTGCACTGACGAGCCTGCAGGGATGGAGCAGAGTGCACGTAAAGAACTCCCAGTGATCCTTATGCTCCTTGAAGATACAACCAATGCAGGTCAGAAGATTGGAACACTGATTGGCTTAGCATCTAACACACATTACATTACTCATAGCGCTGCCAGGAGACTCAACCTCAGAAGTGAAAAAAATACTTAAGTTGTCCATGGCGTTGGAGGAATGGCCCTGAAAGTAAAGACAAAAAGATCACCTCAGAGTGAGGATCAAGACACCTGCAGGAACCGAAAGAGCCCATGAACTCATCTGTTATGGCTTGTTCTTGTGGGAGGTTTGTTTGGAATATGTAAGGTGTAATAATAGAGCGCTGGATTCCTATTTTTAAGATATTTAACTGTTCTCCCAGTAATTCCTTTTTTTCTTTTTACTTATATTTTTCCTGTCAGAGAGGGAATTAAGCGCAGTCCTAGTTTCAGCAAGCCATCTCTTCCCAAAAAACGTATGGGGCACATTAAAAAGTTGCATTTTGGGAGCATTAGTTGTGACATTTTTGATGGGGAGATGGCTGCTCTCTTCCTCATCTGCGGCCACAATTCTTAAATGTTTCGCATAAAGCTCCATAAATTTCTCCTTTCTCTGTCAGAAAGGTGTCAATTTTCTTTTTCTTATTTTGTAGCACTCTTTCTGCGTGTAGTGCTTGGTTAACGTATTGTTACAGGCTGCCAGTCGGTTTGTCAACCCAATGTTTTTCAATCCATTGTTTTATAGGATTATTTGAATTCACATGAAGAGCATTTTTTTAATTGCCCTTGATACACACTCCCTGGAGTGTGATCTTCAGGAATGCCAATGTTTGCTTTAAAACATGCATTTATTCCAATTCTATATTCTTCAAATGGTTCATTGTTGTTTTATTTTGCTCTTCCAATGGCAGAAAAAAAATGTTTTTTTTTTTTTTTTTTTAAATCTAGCAGAAGTGCACGATATTAACCCTTGAACTCCCGGCTGCTGTGAGAAAGTACTTTGCTGTCATCCAAATTTGTTGTACTTCCACACTATTTAAGTGGTAAGAATTTCTCAAGTCTTCCGTTCCCTGGACGAATTATGTTACATCAACTTTATGAGATATGATACCTTTCATGGCCGTTTTCACAACATCTTGAGTCCAGCTTTTTTTTTTTTTTTTTTTTTTTTTTTTTTGTTTTTGTTTTTTTTTCCGCGTGTGTGTGTTTCTCTTATTTTATCCTGCAGGTTAACTATATATATTTTTTGTGTATATGTTGAGCTGGCCAGCAAAGTCATATTGTGTTATCCACAAATTTAGATGTTTTGTTTTAGTAGGACATTTGCTTTCTACAAACTTCTAGTCCTTACACATCATTATTATTATTATTATTTTTTTTTTCAGATATTGTGTTTCAACTATTTTGCTATTTCTCAACTATTTTGCTATTTGTTTTTCCCCTGTTGGAGTCAGTGGTTCACCTAGGGTGACTATACTGACTTCCCCCTGAACAGGGTGACAATTACGTTCCGTTTGAGGTAATTCTCAAGCTTCTACCACAAGTGGCGGAGAATTCTTACCTCTGCATCCTCAAACAGTTGTCACTCAATTTCCTGTTCAAATGAGGTAGCGAACCTCCACTCACACTTTTACACATGCACACGTTTCACGGAGTTCACGTACAGGACACACCTTGCCCTTTTCTCAGTTTTATAGACTAATTAGTCTACTCGATAGTGACTAGTATTCTTGAGGTTTGGTTCTGCCGCAGTCACCCAGACGTGCATTCACTCATTCCTCATGAGTGTGGAAGTTTCCTACTCACCAGAGATGTCTTCACTTCCTTCGGCTTCTCGTCAACCCTCAGCCTACAGGCGCAAAGTCGAGGCCCAGTCCCGAAAAGGGTCTCAAGTGCCGTAGCCACGGTCTTTGCCTGGACGTCGACTCGGCCCCTGGAAACCTCAGGTATCTTGAGATCCGGCTCGAAGGACCAAGTAAACGTCAGGTTCACCAATCAGACATTCATTAAACAGGACAAAAAAGGAAGCAAAGACACCAGTTCAAGTCTCGCGAGGAGAGAGGAGAGGAACTGTCTTGTACAATTCACCACTGCACTCTTTGAATATCCCCTCCTCAGCACCTCTATTTTTTTTAGTTTTGAGACGCCCCTTATTTACATGGATGTTACAAAAAGGAGAAGACAAGCAAAAGAGTTTGAAACAAGGTGTACATATTTGTTCATGTGCGTGTGCATGTGTGGAAGATTGCTGAATACAGGTGTGGTCATCATTTCTTTAACAGGTAGCAGTTCTAACAGTTCTGATGATTAGATGTTTTTGTTCTTGCTATCTCCTGCTAGGAAGCTGCCACGTTATCTCGGGCAGAGCAAAGCATTTCTTTATTGGAAGCAAATGTATGATAATTATGATCACAATTATTCCTAGACAGGTTAAAGGCTTTTTTTTTCTTCCTTCACACGTTTTAGCTTCCACTTTTCAGTGATAATTCTTGGACTAAAAGATGTTTTCATTGTATTTTATAGTTGCAAAAGTTTTCATGTTTGTATTTGAACGCTTTTAATCATGTAAAGCCCATTGAGTTACTTTGGGTATGTTAGATTTATCAGCTAACTTGCTGGAATAGTTGCACAAATAACGGAAAAGAAGTTGTCTTAGTTCTGATCAGGAGGACGTGAGAGACAGGCCAGTTACAGTCTCCAAACGTTCTCAACCAGCCTCTCACGTACTCTTTTTTTTTTTTTTTTTTTTAATGAGAAAACACACAAGGTCAAAATGAGGGGTGAGCAGAAGAAATGAACGAAGGTACAGTTTTGGTGATGATGTGGCACATTCTTTGGTTCTGATGGAGTTGTCCTTGTCCACTTGTAGGAAGATACTGTTGCATCTGTGTGTAGGAGCTTGTTCTGTGAACAAGACTCTTGGAAGCAAGGATGATACTTTGGCTTTGTTGAAAGTCAATAATAAATATATTAATGATAACTAACATTTCCCCCCTGTTTATTATGTATTTCCACAAATTCTTACATCGTCTAGCAACTTCTCCTAATGAATAAATTTTTATGAAAACAAATACAAGCACGCGGAGAACAGAAAATCATCATCATCGTGACGGTCATTCTTCACCATTAAAGGATACATCTCCACCACCTGTCCGTTCGTGAGTGACATAATAGAGTTAATAAGTTTCACAATGAGAGCACGCAGATGAGGAATCCAACAACATTTGAGGACAACAGGCCTTTGCATCTTCCAAAGGCATTCATCCATGTTTCTCACACGGAGGTGTCAATACCAGAACAAGCCGTTCAAGGTTCGAAGCCCCTCGGTTGCAAGACTCCATAGCTGTGTGTTGGCCTGTAATGCGCAACATTGTTCTCTGAACATAGCACAGATTTCTCCACTCTCAGCCAACCTGTCAACAGGGACTCCGCTTTGGAATGCCATAAATGAGCAGATAACTGTTCACGCACAGTTACAAACCCTCTCTGTGTCCAGTTGCCCAGTTCATGTACGTTGTGATAAATGGAGTTGATTCTGTCTCCTTTTTTTTTGGTTGTATGTGTCAAGTAAGTTGCCATGCCACGTATAGCAATAGAGCAAATTGATAGTAATTGACTTATGTGGCTTGGATTTGGTTGAGCTGAGCCCTAGAACCAACTCTCAAATTGATCACCAGATGTCGCCAAACCAAATTATACTTGACTGGGTCACCAGCATGCCAAATGTCTCTCTAATGTAGCTTTCCCACTTAGCATCTCACGACATTACATACATATCCCAAAGTCAGTAACCTTAAAAATGATTATTTTTATATCTTTGTATTCACATCTTGTTTTTGACATAAAGACATTAACAGGATGCATTTCAACAGCTGTTCACACCCTGCGGTTTTCAACAGTTTTTCAACGGCGTAGCACAGCTGCCTGCAAGTGACAAACAGGATGTTTGCAGCATCGCTGTGTTGCTGAACAGGAAACCTGTGACACCCTTGAGTTACCACACAGGATGTTTGCAAGCAACTGATCTTATTGTTTTTTTAAATCACTATTCTCTTTCGACCAAGGGTAAAACTGCATGTACAGTAGACCCATAAACAGACATAGAATGAACAGACAAACTGCAACAATGAAGCCACCGAAGCACAGCAACCTGTTACATTTTTTATTTTAATTTTTACCTCCGCATCATCATCAGATGTCTGTATGTGGCAATGACTTAAATGAATTATCAATCACAAAAATGGTTTTGCACATCAATGCTGATAAATTTCTTAATTTGTTTGCGGTTCCAATAAGTTTGATGTACATCATTAGAAAACAATGTTTTTTTGTTTTTCAAAAGATGTTAGTGTATACACAGAATCCCCTTTTTTTCCCTTCTTCTTCATTATCAGGTACCGTTCCTCTCATAAATTCAATTTTCTTAGCCACTTATCCTCATAAGGGTCGCGGGAGTGCCAGAGCCAATCCAAGTTGTCATCAGCCAGGAGGCAGGGTGCACCCTGAACTGGCCGCCAGCAAATCGCCGGGCACATCGAGACAGACGTCATTCGCACTCACAATCACACCGAGGGACACTCCAGAGTGTCCAATCAATGTTGCACGCTCCTGGGACGCGGGACTGAACTGGAGCGCTCGAAGGAAACCTACACAGGCATTGGGGAAACATGCAATTCCATACAGGAGAAGCTGGGACTAAACCCCAGTCCTCAGAACTGAGCCTTACAGCTGCACCACTGTGACACCTTTTTTCTACCATGAGAACCCAATTATTATTTTGAAATGCCTGTTGCAATTTGAAACCAATTTTCTACAACTAATTTAGTGTTTATTTTAATGAACTCAAATTCCCCTTATTTTTCCATGCAGTTATTGAATTTGTTTTCTAGGACCTTGGGTGGTTCCCACATGTACCATTCGAGCAGAAAAAAATCAAATCCAACACCCAACAAAAAAATGTAACTGTTTAGTTGCCATTATGATAGACTCAATTCCCTAAATACCTCGGTCGGGCTGTTTTCTTCACTGGAGTGAGACGGAAGGGTTCTAAATACCACGACCTCCTTAGTAAACCTTAGCATGCATGTGGTACACTTTAGAATCAGAGGATGGAACAAAACTATGGTTGAACTTGTTTCTACAGCAATAGATGTCACAATAACTGCTCTTACATACTGGGGTAATGCACATGCTACGCTGAGTCTCTATGTTGCACTAAAACTGAGTTCATAAAATGACCTTTACAATCTAGTATCTGCATAAGGGATTTGCTATAATCTGACACTAGTTCCTTCTTTATCTCACAGAAAGCTTTTTTTAATTCTTCTGTCCATTTTATCAATGATGTCATTTTGAGGTCTTCCTCATACATTAATTTGGACAAAGACGCAGTTATTGCTGCATAGTTTGTTTGTGGTTTTAGTACATGAAGTACAACTTTTTTTTCTGTCATCTAAAATTGTTCTTGCTGCGCTAAAAGGTTGTGTCCTAAACTCTTATCTTGTTGTTAACTTGTTCTTGCTAACCTTGTGTCCCTCCTGTGCTAAATGTTTTAACAATGCTATTGTATCACTTTGCAAGTTTCCTTGTGGGGTGACGCAAGCAAAACACCATCTACATAAAGTAGAATTTGATCGCCACTTTATCGTTCAAATGTGG
Organism: Syngnathoides biaculeatus; assembly: GCF_019802595.1. Taxonomy (NCBI): domain Eukaryota; kingdom Metazoa; phylum Chordata; class Actinopteri; order Syngnathiformes; family Syngnathidae; genus Syngnathoides; species Syngnathoides biaculeatus. The sequence continues at coordinate 43,703,089 of NC_084641.1, read as the reverse complement.
ACATACTCGCTGCCATAACTTGTGAATAAATTGTTGGCCTTTCACAGTACACTTGAAGTAACCTGGAAAATGTGTATTTTTGCCTTCAAATGCAAATGCAACTCAATCCATTACTGTAAAAATTTTTGCATATCGTCTTAATTAATTCAGCAATGTGTATGTTTGTCTGGGACACAAGGTAATCGCTGTGTCAATAGCAGCATTTACTGCTTGGAGGTCTTGAACTGTTCTCCAACCTCCTGATGGGGGTGCCTTTTTTTTTTCTCAAAAATAAATGTGTTGTAGGGAGAGTCTGGACATTCAATTATTACCCCTGCAGTAACTAATGACTCAATAACTGGCAATATGCCGTCTAATGCATTTGGTTGTAATGGATATTGTCTCATCAGTTTTTGGTCTAATTTGCACAGGTTGTGCTCCCCTAATGAATCGCACATCTGATAGTCCTATCAACCATATGCATTCTGGGACTTCTTTTAAAAATGCTTCCTCTTCCTCTGTTAAGAGGTATGAGTCGATACTGTGTCACTTTTGATGAAGATGACGGCCTGCACTAATGTGTACTTCTCAAATTTTCTTAGTCTAGTTTCCAATTAGTTGCTGTTTGGTCTCTTTTGACGAAACCTCACAACCACTCCGAGTGTGTGTCATATGGTTTAAACAGTGACACATGTGGCAACATTAAGCGTCTGTCTTTCAAGGCCTGTGGGAGTCCGACACTTGTGGCTGCCGTCCCCAGATTATCTGTGTGCAGTAATCAACTGTTATTTATTTATTTATTCTCTTCTTTTTTCTGAAGTGTATTTGTTGAGTTTGTTTTCATAATGAAAATCTGGGCCTGGAGGGTTTTTTTCGTTCCACATTGTTTCATTAAGAAAGTCTTCATTTTTCTCATCATGTTGTTCTGTTAGGAAATGTTTTGCTTGCTGTAGCAGTCTTTCCCATAATGTTTTAGCTTGTCTGTTTCTTTTTATCTTTCAGAATGTTGATTAACATATTCCTCCTATGTGTCAGTAGTCAGGCCAATGTAATGTTTGTTAACCCAGATGTAATTTGTGTCTTTTAAACCTGCATGGAGAGCATGTCAACTGCCGTTGAAATGGCCTATTCTCCATCTTTCTGCAGGCCACTGTAAATCTTGAATACAGTTATCATTCTCACTCTATTCCTCAAAAGGGTCATCATCTTGTGTTTTTCTCCTCCTATTTTAGTGTAATTTGCTCTATGTGTAAAACGCTGGGTTGCTCTTTGAATTTTCAAATTTTCTATACCTTCTACAAATTGATTCATGTCGGGTTTGTGTGAAGTGTTATCTTCCACAGCCTTTTTTAACGTCACCCACAATCCAAGTCCTCTACACTAAATAGTCAGGTCGGCGCCATTTTGTGTGTTAGGGTTGATTACTTGGATCCTTGGTCACAAGTCGCATAACTAGGTGATAAATTGGTCATTTGTGCAGCAGTCTCCGCGGGAGATAGGAGTCCTCCCAATCTTTACGACCATTTCAAGTCAGTTCTGTCTGATCAAGTAATTCTGTGTCGTGGTGTAAGTCAGGGTAGGGGGTGTGGTTGGTTTTCTCTATTCATTATCTTGTTCTTTCCTTTTTCTCCCTCCTTCCTCCCTTGTCACCAACATTAGGTATTGTCATACCCATCTTAGGTCATTTTAGCAAGGTCACCTTTATTTCTACAATCTGTCATTTTTCAGCTGAATTATTTTTTGCAAATTAAGATGGTCAGCGTAATTGTATTTTTACTATTTATGTAAATATTTTACCTTATCTGGGTTGTGCTTCGACAAATTTCCAATCCTTGCAAGTTAAGTTGTCCCTTTCCTTTTGTTTACTAATATTTTTCCCCATTCTGCAAATTTGGAGCCAACACACTACACCTAGTGTGCACTACGGTTGGCGTTTTTGTATTAGACAGTGTGACTGTTAAACACTCTTGCTTGGTATTCCTCAGGCTTCTACCCGGAAGGGCAGAGGAATCTTGCCTTTGCATCCAAACAAGTCGTCACTTCCAATTCTGTCTCTCAAAGACTCGTTTACACAATCACACACGGTTTATACTGCCGTTTTATTAGATGTTATTTTATACAGACTATATTTTATTTTCCACGGAATTTAAGTACGTACACGAGTCCGGCCTCGTTAACCAGAATTTAACTGTAACCTATACAGACGAGTCCGCCCTCGTTAAGGTCCACGGAATTTAAGTGCACACGAGTCCGGCCTCGTTTACCTTTTAATGTATAGACGAGTCCGCCTTCGTTACGCAGAATTTAACTTTAACCGATACAGACGAGTACGCCCTTGTTACACGGAATTTAACTGTAACGTATACAGATGAGTCCACCCTCATTACGCGGAATTTAACTGTACTTCCTACACGTTACGTTCATGTAGACTGCAACGCACCTTCGCGCAGATTTCCCGTTGACAATCACTCCTCATAAGAAAATTGTTCTTACCAAGACGTCTTCTTGTCAGTTGGATTTCCGTCAACCCTCAGATCCCAGTTAGAGTTCGAGGACCAGTCCTTTAACCAGTCTGTGTTGCCTGGCCATGGTCTTCCTGGAGGTCGAAGCTGGGATCCTCGGGTATCTTGGAATCCGGCTCGAAGGAGCAGGAAAATGTTAGGTTTACCACCTAACTTGCTGGAATAGTTACACAAATAACGGACAAGAAGTCATCTTTCTTCTTATCAGGAGGACGTGAGAGACAGGCCAGTTACAGTCTCCAAAAACACGTTCTGAACCAGCCTCTCACGTACTTTTTTTTTTTTTTTTTTAAATTAGAAAACACACAAGGTCAAAAGGCAGGGTGGAGCAGAAGAAATGAACAAAGGTACAGTTTTGGTGATGATGTGGCACATTCTTTGGTTATGATGGAGTTGTCCTTGGCCACTTGTAGGAAGATACTGTTGCATCTGTTTGTAGGAGCTCGTCCTGTGAACGAGACTCTTCGAAGCAAGGATGATACTTTGGCTTTGTTGCAAATCCATAATAACTATATTAACGATAACTAACAGGTATACAAATAAATTAGTTTTGCTTTTCAAATAATAGAATAATTAGTGGCTATCCATCCATTTTCTTAACCGCTTATCCTCATAATGGTCGCAGGAGTGGTGGAGCCTATCCAAGCTGTCAATGGACAGGAGGCAAGGTACATGTTGAACTGGTTGCCAGCCAATCGCAGGGCACATGGAGACAGAGAACAGTCACACTCACAATCACACCTGGGGCAATTTAGAATGTCCACTAATGCATGTTTTTTTGGTTTTTTTTTTGGGGGGTGTGTGTGGAAGGAAACCGTAGTGCCCAGGAAAAAATCCCACGCAGGCAGAAGATGCAAACTCCACACAGGCGGGACTGGCTTTGAACCCTGGTCTTCAGAACTTTGAGACCAACGCTTTACACCCGCTACACCGCGCCGCCTATTCACAAATTATTTATCATATATATACTGCGTGCCCTCCAATTGAATGGCGACCATTTCAGGGTGTGCCCTGCCTTCTGCCCAATGAGGATAAGCGGCTAAGAAAATGGATGGACTGATGGATATATACTATGGATGATGAGCATATTGCATTCTGTGGTTGTCAAAATGTACATTTGAGGTTTGCTATGGAGTTGATGTGCTGTGGTGAGTAATGAACCGGAAAAAGAAAGAGGGTCAGACAGTGGAAGAAGACAGTCGGGCAAAATTGTTTTTTGACCTTTCTTTATTTAAGTGGATTAACTGTGCTTTAATTATGTAATTTTGCAGTGGAAACCCCATTCGATGTGGGAACAATTTTATTCTGTTTATTTTGAAGTCAAGTCAGCCGTTTTTCTTTAAACAAAAGACCTATGTCAGTGGATTACTTGTTTGCACATGTACTCAAAGAAGAATGCGTCAAGCTGAGGCCCCATCAAAAAACTACAATGCCAACCTGTCGAAGGATTATGGCCTTGGCAAATATGAGTTGCAATGTGCAGAAGCAAAACATCATACACATTAGTACCAGCGCTGCTAATAGTTTAACTTACATTCCACCAATCACCCCAAACCTATCCTGTCACCAGGAATTTGCTGACCAGCCGGCTTCAGCCAACGAAACAAAAGTGTCACTCTTGAACCTTCAACGCTTCCACTGGTGATTTCATTCCATGACAATGGTCATATTATCTGCGCTATCTGGTATATTGTTTGGATCCTGCCAAAGATCAGCTCCTCACCAAGACTGCAGAGCATGATTTTGTCCCTCCACACAGACATGAAATTTGTTGTACAATTCAACAGGAGCATCTCTGAGCTCTTCAGCATCTGTAGCGGAGTCCAGCAAGTCTGTTTCCTCGCCACCAACTTCTACGGGATTTTCTTCGCACTGATGCTTAACATTGTAGTCGCCAATTTAACAGAGGGCATTTACCTACATACTCGGTCATATGACAAACATTTCAATCTTGGCCGTCTCAGAGCCAAGACCAGGGTTTGCAAAGTGCTCATCAGTGATGTGCTGTTTGTCAATGACGCTGCGGTAGTAACCCAGGTACCGCCGTCCGTTGTTATAGTGGACTACAAGCTTGATGTGATCCATGAGTTTATAAACCTCATTTCAACCATCACAGAGAACCTCTCCCTAGATGTGGAAATCAACAAGAGGATTGGGAAGGCAGCTCTTTGTCACCTCACATCGTGCGTGTGAGAAAACCCCAAGGTGTCGGTCAAGACCAAGAGGGTGGTGTCCAATGCCTGGATTATCAGGACCCAACAATGAGATATGGACTACATACACCAGGCAAGAGAGGAAACTGCACGTTTCTCATGTGCAGCCTCCGCTGCATCCTGGGAATCTCGCAGGACAAAGTGACTAACGCCAAGGTCCCGTCTTGCAGCTGTGTTCCCAGCATGTACACTCGGCTCCAACCATGCCGACACAGATGGTTTGGCAACGTCTGCAGAATACAAGATGGTTGCATCCTCAAAGACATTCTGTATGGCGAGCTCATTGCTGGGGCAAAAGCAAAAGGATTATTGAAGCTGCGATACCGCGACGTCGTCAAGAGGGACCTGAAAGACATCAACATGAACCCAGAGACCTGGGAGAGCCTGGCAGAAAACCACACAGGTGGAGAGAGGCCTTGACTCAGCACCACAAAACGGGCAAAGCAAAGCTGATGGTGGCTGCTGCAGAGAAGCTAGCCTGTAGAAAGGAGTGCAGCAGCTCCAACAAAGCAGCGCCATCCTTCACGTGTGACCAATGCCAAAGGGACTGTCACTCATGCATTGGTCTTCACAGGCACAGACAACGCTGCTTTTACCAACAACTAAGATGTTACCCCATGATCAACCCTGATCGATGGAGGATCATGACTGGTATCAAAGTATAACAAGCATCTCCTTCAAATTTGAAGAAACACACAAGTCGAGTCAAGTGGCATGTCATGTTTAAGCAATTAGTTGATGGCTTCTCTGTGCACTCAACAAGACTCCAAATCCCTTAATTGCTTCATTTGCAAATCCCTGCAAAGTGTATGTTATATTATCAATATTGTCAGCCAAAATCAATCAAATCAAATCAAAAGTCTTTATTGTCGTGATATGCTGTGCATACAACGAAATGATAAGTGCTTCCCCATAAGGTGCAATAAAATGGAATAAAAATCAAAGAACATCTTGGATTAAAAAAAAAAAAAAGATAAAACATCATGGCACAGTTGTTGCAAAAATAAATAAACAAATAAATGCACTAAAATGCAGTTACAAAATATTACATTACATTTTTGTTATGTTCAGTGGTTTGAGTTGAAGGAGTTGATGGCTGTGGGGAAAAAGCTGTCCTTGAATCTGGTTGTCCATGTTTTGTGGGACCTGGCAGAGGGCAGCAAGTTAAACAGGTGATGACCATGATGTGAAGAGTCCTTTACAATATTAGTGGTTCTGCTGTGATAACGGGAGTTGGCAATAACCTCTAGCGATCTTCTGGGCACTGTTGACCACTCTTTGCAGAGCTCTCCTGTCTGCTGCTGTGATGCAGTAAGTGAGGATGCTTTCCACAGTGGTTCTGTACAAGGCCTGCAGCATCTCTCATGAAGTGGAGGTGCTGCTGGGCCTTTTTCACCACCGCAGTGGTATTTACAGTCCAAGTGAGTTTGTCTGTGATGGAGACTCCCAGAAATTTGAAGGAGTGGACCCTCTCCACACACTCCCCTTTGATGAACAATGGGACCAAGTCAACGCCACACTTCCGGAAGTCCAGGATAATTTCCTTTGTCTTTGTGGTGTTCAGTGTAAGGTTGTTTGCAGAACACCACTTTGACAATTTACCAATCTTGTCTCTGTCGGCAGACTCATCTCCTTCTATTTACCGTCACAGTGTCTATACAGTTTTTGATGTAAGACAGAACAGTATCTGTGTGTTCCTGGAGGTTCTGGTGTTGAATGAATCCCAAACAATATATGAAAAACAGTCCTGCAGTTGAGGTAGTGCATTCTCAGGCCATGTTGTAATTGTCTTTGTTTGAGGCCTTATTTGTTTACGTAGAGGGATGTATGTGGGCGTGATGGTGACGCAGGCATGGCGGACCCAGCAAGATGGGGGAGGGGGGTATACATGTTTAACGTTAGAGTAAACATGGTCCAGGATTTTGTCTCCTCTGGTGGGACACGTCAAATGCTGGACGAATTTGGGTAAAAGAGTCTTTAAACACGCTTGGTTGAAGTCACTCACAATAATCAATACTCCGTTGGGGTGGGCTAACTGTTATTTGTTTACGGTCACAAGCAGACGGCTAAGTGCTGCACTAACGTTAGTGTCCGGCGGGATATAGACAGCTACCACAATGACAACTGTTAGCTCTCTTGGTAGATAAAAGGGTCTGCACGAGACTGCAAGGACCTCTAAATCAGGAGAACAGTGGCTGTCGATGATTCTGCTGTTAGAGCACCATTTGTTGTGCATATAGACACATAGTCCTCCGCCTCTGGTCTTTGGTTCTGTCTCGTTGATGTAGCGTGCGGCCTGCTAGCGAAGCTGCAGCGGCGGGGATTCTTGAGGGTAGCCACGTCTCCGTGATGTAAATAACATTGCAATTCTGGACAAAGCTGCTCGTGGCTAGTTGTAATTCCAATTCGTCCATTTTATGGGTGATGGATCTTTCGTTGGTCGAAAAGATGTTGGAAGCGCAGGTATGATCCAACAAATATCTTTAAAATTCAATTTAAAATTCAATTTAACTCTAATGGCACACACACTGTCACTGAATATGTCCTAAGGCTATCCCAAATGATTTAATTCTAAATTAATATACTTCCTATATTTCTGTATCTCTTGCCTTTGAACAAAAACAAATTGTTGATTCTACTGGTCTCACATCTTTCGACTCAGAGACAACAGATTGCAGATCCTCATGCTGTCCCAGGAAATCCAGATATTGTAAATATTCCATCAGGTAACATTCTATACCACATACTCTGTTATTGTTACAGTAATCCCGCTCTACTTTGCAAATCACCTATTGCAGTTTCAGTGCAGCGCGGTTTTTTTTTTTCCACCACCCACCCCAAAAAGCCAGATCCTCTTTTGGAGCTGATTGGCTGAATCATCAAAGCTCCACCCAGCAACTCCCTTTCTCCCTCCCTTCTTCTTCCAATGCACTATTTTCCGGCTGTTGACTCTGGCAATACGGACAAAACTCTTGACACTAGTCGTATAGAGACCGAACATCCCAAATCAGGGGGTTCGGTACCCCATTTCTCCGAAGAACTGCCCATAGGACTCCCCAAGGGACATGGTCAAATGCCTTCTCCAAGTCCACAAAACACATGTAGACTGGTTGGGTTAACTCCCATGCACCCTCGATGACTTTGCCGAGGGTGTAGCACTTTTGTCCAGGGTTTCACAGACAGGATAAAAACCACATTGCTCCTCCTGAATCTGAGATTCGACTTCCAGGTGGACCCTCCTCTACTGTATCCCTGAATAGACCTTACAAGGGAGCCTGAGGTGTGTGGTCCTCCTGTAGTTTGAACACATCCTTCTGTTCTTCTGCTTAAAAGGTGAGCACCAGCCCAGTCTGCCAATCCAGAGCCACTGTCGCTTATGTCCATGCAACCAGGGCAGCCCCACAACATCCAGAGCGTTTAGGAACTTGGAAAAGGTTTTTGACCGTGTCCCTCAGGGAGTCCTGTCGGGGGTGATTTATGGATGGGGTAACGAAATATCATCCCTGAACTCCTGTCCTCCAAACTTCTCCACCTCATTGTCTCGCCTGCCTTCTCCCGGTGGATCTACAACTTCCTGACTGGAAGGACACAGCAGGTGAGGCTGGGAGACACAACCTCATCCACGTTCACTATTAGCACCGGGGCACCCCAAGGTTGTGTCCTCTACCCTCTGCTCTTTTCTGGCTACAGAACCAACTGCACCTCGAGGCATCTGACTGTCAAACTCCTAAAGTTTGCAGATGACACCACGGTCATTGTCCTCATCAAAAATGACGACGAGTCTGCAAATCGACAGGAAGTGGTGAGACTGGAGCTTTGGAGTGGTCAACACAACCTGGCGCGCTGGTTCACTCTAATACTGAATAGAGCCCAAATAAATACCCCCAAAATCATAAAAAAAAAAAACCTTGAGAGGATAAAGAGGCAACATCCAATGGAGCGAGCGCACATATGGTCTCTTTGTGTTCTTTTGCGGGCAGATGCTGATACTGGACATGGGGGTTCTTCCCCTCAAGGCCTTATAGACAACCCGGAGGATAAGACTCCTGAGACAAGGAATGATACAACATCCACACAAAGCAAGCACAGCGATGGAAACCAGGATGGTAGTTATCAGTCAGGCTGATACATTTCCATTTACCAAACATCCTGTTCAGCAGGCTATGAAATTGGTTGTCATCCATTTCAGACATTGATTTAAGATGAACAGAAATGGCTTGCAAACTCGTCATGGCTGTGGTGATCGTTCCACCTGCTGGGGATAATCGATGATTGTTGGGGTTTATCGTGCAACAGTGACCTTTTATTCAAGAGGAAGCACCCTCTTCTTCTGCTAACATGCTATTGAGAACCAGCCCATTTTGTCTTTAATGGCCAAGCATATAACACACAAGGAATTTGTCTCCGGCTGTCGGTGCCACCTTGGTACAACATTCATGTTGAGTACTGAGAAGAACAAACTAACAAACAAGAATGAATAACAATAGCCATTCAATGAATAGGAACTACTCCTTATAAGAGTCACAGTTGTGCAAGATGCAGAGTAGTCTTCATTTAGAGTAGTTAAGAGTGCATCAACGCACCACATTTTAAGATTATGCAGAGTGCCTTGCCCGTTCACAGTTCACCTTCATAGTCTACTGCAATGACAATTTTGCAAAGGGAACAGTTTAAAGTAAACAATTGTGCTATAGTTTACAGTATATATTATTGATGCTAGTACTGATTGGACCAGCAGGATGTGAGGGTGTGTCCCAACAAAGACGCAAGCCAGAAAATAGTAGGTTCGCTGAACAAGACTTTGTCTTAATTGCGTAGACGACACCACAGTCATCAGTCTCATCAAAGACAGCGATGATTCTGTGTATCGACAGGAAGTGGCGAGACTGGAGCTTTGGTGTGGCCAACACAACCTGGCATTGAAGACTCTCAAGACTGTAGAAATGATTGTGGACTCCAGGAGGCATCCTTCACCACAGCTGCCCCTGATGCTGTCCAACTGTCTTCTATCAACCGTCGAGACTGTCAAGTTCTTGGGAATTACAGTCTCGCAGGACCCGAAGCGGGAGACGAAGATCAACTCCATTCTCAAAAAGCCCAACAAAGGATGTACTTCTTGTGGCTTCTGAGGAAGCATGGCCTGTCGCAACAGCTGCTGAGACAGTTCTACATAGCAGCCATCCAATCAGTACCTCCATCACAGTTTGGTTTGGGGCCCCCACAAAAAAAGATCAAACTCCGTCTGCAACAGAAAATAAAAACCATTGAAGGGATTGTCGGCACCACTGTACCCACTATTGAAGACTTGCATGCAACGCAAACTAGGTCCAGACCAGGCACGATCCTTTCAGACCCTCCTCATCTTGGCCACCAGCTCTTCTGCAGGATGAGACATGAGACCACACTCTGCCTTCAGGTAGGGGGAGGGGTCCTGATAGTTGTTTGTGCCTCCGCACCAAACAGCAGTTCAGTTTATGGAGTCTGAGAGGGAGCGCTCTGGGAACTCCATCATTCTGCTGGGGAACTTGCCCATGTGAGACCTGGAAAGGTGTGATTAGGAAGAACAGTCCCCGATCAGAACCCGAGTGGAGTTCTGTTCTTGGACTTCTGTGCTCATCACGGATTGTCCAAACACCATGTTCAGTTTTAAGGGTGTCCACATGTTCATTTGGCACCAGGACACTCTAGATCGCAGTTTAATGATCAACATTGTGGTCGTGTCATTGGACTTGCGATTGCATGTCTTGGACACTCGGGTGGGGTGGAGCTGTCAAGTGATCACCACCTGGTAGTGAGTTGGCTCCGATGGTGGGCGAAGATGCCGGTTCAACATGGCAGGCCCAAACGTATGCTGGGAACAGCTGGCAGATTACAGTCAAAAGTAATTTTCAACTCCCGCCTCTGAAAGAATTTAGTTCATGTTCCGGGTGAGGCTGGGGACATTGACTCCAAGTGGACGATGTTCCGCGCCTCCATTGCTGAGTCGGTCGACCAGAGGTGTTGTCGTAAGGTGCCTGTTATGGTGGTGACCCCGAACAAAATGGTGGACACAAACAATGAGGGATGCCGTCAAGCGGAAGAAGGAGTCCCATCGGGGATTTTTGCCTGTAGGACTCCCGAGGCAGCTGATAGGTAGCGTCTGGGCAAGCGGAATGCAGCTTCGGTGGTCATTGAGGCAAAAACCCAGGCGTGGGAGGAGTTCAGTGAGGCCATGGAGAAGGATTTCAAGACTGCTTTGAGGAAATTGTGGTCCACCATCCAGCATCTCAGGAAGGGGAAGCAGTGCACCGTCATTACTGTGTATAGTGGGGATGGGGAACTGCTGACCACAACTCGGGATGTTTTGAGTCTGTGGGGAGAATACTTCGAAGACCTCCTCCTCAATTCCACACACCTTCCCACAAGGAAACTGAGTCTAGGTTCTCTGAGGAGGGCTCTTCTATCTCTGAGGTTGAGGTCACCGACGTGGTTAAAAAGCTCCTTGGTGCCAGGGCCCCGGGAGTGGATGAGATTCGCCAAGAGTTCCTCTAGGCTCCCCAGCATCCACCAAAGGAACTTTGAGGGAAAGATGGTGGTGGACGTTGCAAAAAAGAATGGAAATGGCAGTTGTGAACACTTTTTTTCCAGAAGAGGTAGGAACATGGAGTGACCAACAAGAGCGGTGGTAGGAGCACACAGGTGGATTACATTTTGTGCATACGATGTAATTTGAAGGAGGTTTCTAAATGTAAGGTAGTGGTAGGGGAGTGTAACTTAACAGCATCGGATTGTGGTGTGTAGGATGACGAGTGGTGGGAAGTTTAAGCAGACAAAGGTAGAGCAGAGAAGCATGTGGGAGAAGATGAGCAAGGAAGAATGGTGTGCTGCCTTTCGGAAAGAGGTGAGACAGGCTCTTGATGGACATGAGGACCTCCCGGAAGACTGGATGACTACAGCCAAGTTGATCAGAGAGACAAGCGGGAGACAGGGTTCATACTCAGTCTGATCAAAAAAATTTAAGGGCTTTTTAGGGGAATGCTTAGTGGCTGACAAGAAAAATTTAGGGCTGGCACGGAAAAAATTTAGGGCCGACACGAAAAATTTAGGGCCATCGTGGGAAATCAAGAGTAAGGAAAAAAGACTCACCCAATGGTGCCATCAACCGTTCTTGGTTCATCAAATGTTCCAGTATCTCAGTACCTGTGACAGTGATCACCTGTCGCCCCTTGTGATAGTTCTCATTGATATGACCATTGTCAACGTCTTCACATAACAGTATACAGAAAAACAGATTCTAACTACAATTGCAACTATATACACAAATGTCTTCTACTGATGTCTGTTTCAGCACCCCTACTCTAGCTCCTTGAGCCTACCCAGTGCCTCCTCTATTTGTTGCTGCAGAGGTGCCAAAGTGGCTCTCTTGTCCTTTGCTCTGCCTCTGAGCGCATTGGCCTCGGTGATAAACCTCAGATTCCTCTTTTCTTCTGCCTCCTCACACAACCTGTCAGCCTTCTCAATAAGCGTAGATATGTCAGTCTCTATTCAGGATTTTTTGGCTTTGAGGCAGTAGAGATGAAAAGTGGGCAGTGATGCCAAATGTAGCCAGGTACGAAGTCTTCCTTTCCCCACAGTGGTAGTTTTTAGCAATGTCACTGTCTGGGAACATGAATGCAAACACTTTCAAATTATTTTCACAAGATTTGCAACTGTAATGGCTGCAGATCACTTTTAAAGTCCACACGATCTCTGCCTTTAACGAGTCCGTCTTCGTGTATTGAACTACGTTCATAAAGCCTGACTTCTGGCTGAACAACTGTAGGTGCGCATTAGGGATTGCAACCAGTTACAAATAACCGGTTATAACGTTTTTTTTTTTTTTTTTTAAACCGAAACCATAACCGGACTTTCGAAATCGGTTCAAATTTCCAATCATTTCTTCCGGTTCCGGTACTCCACATTGCGCTATTTTTTCAACATAATTTCCACTTTTTTCAAGTTTTGCTGTTAGAGTAAAGTTGGACTCAAAAGAACATTCAGTTAAATCAAAGAAACATCAAACATGGCATCGAGGAAACGCTCGGTATACTTTCATGCCCTTTCTGTAAATCCGAAAGAAGAATGTCAACATTAAAACATTTTTACAAAAAAATAAAAATTTAACTTACACGAGTGCGTTGTTGAAAGCCACATTCAAAAAGCTTGTTTGTCAATATTTTATACAAACTACCCCATTACCGCGGAGTAAATTAACGATCGATGGTGTAGCGCCGGAGAAAAGGAGTCGGAGGCGGAGTGTCGGACACAGGAACTAAACTTATTTTATTGCCAGACATCAAAACACTACTCGCATAACAGGGGAACTCTGAACTCGTCACTCCGGAAGAGCAACAACAAAAACAGTCCGTGTGGAACCCCGCACCCCAACTCGAGGTCCCGCGGGTGAATTGTGTAAACACCACTATGGTACCGGTTTTAAAACCGGTTAATCTGTTGTTTGCTACAGCTGTTCCGTTAAAACCGGTTATGAAAGTAAGCGTTTTTTTGTGATCCCTAGTGCACATGCACTGCTAGTACCATTGCCTGAAGTTGACGCTTCACTATCTTGATATTTTAGAAACAGATTCATATCAACGGAAGATGAGAGAGTCTTCGCCAAATCAGCGTGTCTCCTGTTTTTCCGGTGCGACTCCAGTGCTTTGACGCCCATCTTTTCATGCTGGTAACTCTGCTTGCACAGATGGCAGTAAAACATGTGCCGATCTTTTGGATCCCGACGAACCCAGCTCCCAAACTCCTTACTTTCAACCCAAGCTTCTTGAAAAATGGACTTCCCTGTGATACAAGTTGGATCGATGAAAGAACTTCGCTACGTCGTAACGAAGACGAAGTGAAATGCCTACTCACGGAAACAAACAATGGAATATCGACAAGATGGCGACTAGTTGTCAAAACGGTGACTTCCATTGACAATTTCCGGCTGATTTGGACACACCAGATGGATCGCTATTTTTTTTTTTACATAAAAGATTTATTTTTTTAGGGAGAATTTTGGTGGTAGAGGTCCTCCCTTTGATATTTTTTTAATTTAAGGCCTTTTTAGGGGCTTGACCGGTTTTTGCGGATTTTAAGGACTTTAGGAGCCTTTAAATGCACCTTAGAAAATTTAGGTGTTTTTAGGGACTTTTAGGGCCGCGTGCGAACCCTGGGAGAGTACTTCGTGTGTCTTCTGGAAGGGAAGGGGAGATGGAGACTTTGGTGTAACCCCAAAATACAGGAAGTCAGACAAGGAAGGAGGCATATACAATGACGTCACATTTTAAAATATTCATATATTGTCACAATTTATTTCACAGAATGATATTGACAAAGCAAACAAATGCCTTTGATAATTAACATACAAAGAACAAAAAAAACAACTTGAGATCTCATTGACATCTTTGAATTTTTGTCATTATTTGCGCAAAACAGACCCACCTCCCGCAAAATGTTCATCAAGATCAAAATACCAAATGTTATCTTTTTTTTTTTTTTACAGTGACTAACATTTGAATGCGGTTCCCATGATAAAGACAATATAGCGTAGGACACATTTTTAAAAAATGTCTGTCAACCTGGAAACACAACAGCATCCTGACGAGGAGACAGAGATTTACGTGCCATATGATCAAGACTTCATTCAGAGCAGGATAATTCCAGCAAGAGGAAAGTTCTAAGTAGGTACAAGCAAAGCAGTCGTGCTCACATAATACAAGAACTATCATGAGAAAGACACTATGATGAAAGGAACTATAATTCACCCAGACAACAGGAAGTTGCGGAGGGTGAGGGTAAACAGGAGCGGGAGCGATGTGGCCTGAAGGAGGAAGGCTGAGTTCTTGAGTCTCACCTCCACAGGTAAATGGTCACTCACCTCCAATGCCTGGAAGGAAAACCAGACACTTCAGCTCAGATATTAAGGATCATCCAAAGTTACTGTTTTTTGGTTTTTTTGTGTGTATGTGTTATCAGGACATGAAGCTGTACACCATGAATGTGCTACCTGGCAGTGACATGCATATTCAAAGGGCCCATTGACAATTTTTTTTTCATTTTTCCATAAACTTTGATGTCCTTTTCAGACAGTTTGAGTTGGAAATGCTCAGTATGCAGCCCTCCTCCTTTTTTTTTTTTTTTTTTTTTAAAGGTGGTCTTTTATGCTTGGAAGATGAGAGCCATATTACTTGTTCATCTTTGACATGTAAAAAAAACCTGTTACTCTTAATTCAAATATATAATAGGTCCTTGGCAATATCACAGCGTCTTCTAATGTGTGGTAGCCAAACGATCAAAGGTCGTTCCGTTCAAAATCTTTCAGCCTTTTTTGTATAATGGTAAAGTAGAATTTATGAAATGTTCATTGGATTCTTGGCCCACTACAAGGGTACATGAACTGAGAGAGGTTATGGGTGAAAAGAAAAAGAGGAATATTTTGAGGGTAAGGACATAGTTAATCTTGTGAATATAGGCACCGATTCCATAGCTCTGGACTTGGAAATGTTTGCAGAAAATAATCTCACAAAATAGAAAAGTCTTCTTTTTTCTTACGTCTTGTCCCGTTAGGGGTCGCCACAGCGTGTCATCTTTTTCCATTTAAGCCAATCTCGTGCATCCTCCTCGCGAACACCCACTGTCCTCATGTCCTCCCTCACAACATCCATCAACCTTTTCTTAGGTCTTCCTCTCGTTCTTTTGCCTGGCAGCTCCATCCTCAGCACCCTTCTACCAACATACTCACTCTCTCGCCTGTGAACATGTCCAAACCATCGAAGTCTGCTCTCTCTCACGTAGTCTCCAAAAGATCCAACTTTGGCTGTCCCTCCAATTAAGTAATTTCTAATCCTATCCAACCTGTTCACACCAAGCGAGAACCTCAACATCTTCATTTCTGCTACCTCAAATTCTGCTTCTCCCGTTCTTTCTTCAGGGCCACCGTCTCTAATCCGTACATCACCACTGTTTTATAAATGTTGCCCTTCATCCTGGCGGATACTCTTCTGTCACATAGAACACCTGACACTTTCCGCCAAATGTTCCACCCCGCTTGGACACGTTTCTTCACTTCCTTACCACAATCTCCATTACTCTGTATTGTTGACCCCAAGTATTCGAAATTGTCCACCTTCGCCATCTCGTCTCCCTGGAGCTTCACTCTTCCTCCCACAAAATTGAAACTAGCATGAATTAAAATAGTATTTCGGCTTGCTTTCTGATTAAATATTTGATGTTCAACTAGATTTTGGCTTGTCCACATTTTGGACACGTTAGTCTGTCACAATCGGACACATAAAGTGAAGAAAATAAGTATTTGAACACCATGAACAGCAATCCTTTTTTCTTTATTGGCAAAAACAATTATCTCAGTTTTGTTTTGGTTAAGTTGAAGGAAATTTTGACTCATCCAGTTATCTGCTTTTGACAGTGGCACAACACCTCAATTGAACGATGGTCATTTGGAGACACTGCAACATACAGTGAAGAAAATAAGTATTTGAACACCCTGCTATATTGTAAGTTCTCCCACTTAGAAATCATGCAGAGGTCTGAAATTTTCTTCATGTCCATTGGGAGAGAGATAATCTAAAAACAAAAATCCAGAAATCACAATGTATGATTTTTGTAATGATTTATTTGTGTGATCCATCTGCAAAAATGTATTTGAACACCTGAGAAAACCAATGTTAATATTTGGTACAGTAGCCTTTGTTTGCAATTACAGAGGTCAAACGTTTCCTGTAGTTGTTTAAAAGGTTTGCACACACTGCAGGAGGGATTTTAGCTTACTCCTCCACACAGATCTTCTCTAGATCAGACTGGTTTCTCAGCTGTCGCTGATAAACGCAGAGTTTCAGTTTCCTCCAAAGATTTTCTATGGGGTCTAGGTCTGGAGACTGACTCGGCCACGCCAGAACCTTGATATGCTTCTTACTTCTTTGGTTTTCCTGGCTGTGTGCTTCAGGTCATTGTCATGTTCTACCAATATAGCAGGGTGTTCTAACACTTATTTTCTTCACGGTATTCTGTGGGATATCACACGATTTGTCACTTTACCCTGCTTCCTTTGCACAACTGTCATTGCACTGGTCTATAACGGGAACTGCGAACGGGTAAAGGGACTCTGTTCAAGCTTAACACAATGTGGGACGTTGACACACTTACACTATCTCTTCAAATGAATATTTTATATCTTACACGACTCTTATAACAAATAGATCCTATAACTAGAAATGTCTCCTGTTCTTTGTTCTTGTTTTTTTTTGTTCTTTGTTCTTATAGAGGCATCACCGACTGCTGGAGAAAATTTCTTGTCTGTTTTTCCCACACTTGCCCATAAAGCTGATTTTCCAAACTTGGCCAATGAAGCTGATTCTGATGGAGTATACTTGAACACACTGGTTTCACTGTGAGCATGTATGCTCGCACATTTTAGTGTGTATGGATGATGATATGATGGTGGTCACAAGGCAGAGAGGAATAACTGCTTTTTACGTGGAGGTCCTTAAGTGCCGCAAAGCATGGTGGGAGCGCCGCAAAGCATGCTTGTTGCATGTTTTCTGTCAATTATATCTCGAGTCATTTTTTTATTTGGTTTATTATTTGCAAGTTATTCTATTCTGTTTGTTGTGGTGTGCTAATTTTATTTTCGATGTGACACAGTGAGTGTGAATAACATCGTCAGTAATGACCTGCTTACACAGGCAGTGTCTGGGGCAATTTAAGCTTCTTGCACTCAGAGATTTGAAATGCAGCCCTACGGGGGCACAAACCAGTGCAATCTGTAGGCCGGTCCCAAGCCCGGATAAATGCAGAGAGTTGCATCAGGAAGGGCATCCGGCGTAAAAACTGTGCCAAACAAATACGAGCGTTCATCTAAAGAACCCCATACCGGATCGGTCGTGGCCCGGGTTAACAACGCCCGCCCCCGGCACTGCTAACCTGCAGGGCGTCGGTGGAAATTCAGCGACTGTGGTTCGAAGACAAAGAAGAGGAGGAAACCAGATCCGTCGTCAGAAGAATAAGAGGAATGCACAAGAGGAATGCACAGAGCCTACAACTGAGTGTAGGGACTTTGAATGTTGGATCTATGACAGGAAAAGCTCAGGAGCTGGTTAACATGATGATTAGGAGAAAGGTTGATATACTGTGCATCCAAGAGAGCAGGTGGAAAGGTAGTAAGGCTAGAAGTTTAGGAGCAGGGTTTAAATTATTCTACCGCGGAGTAGATGGGAAGAGAAATGGAGTAGGGGTTATTTTAAAGGAAGAGCTGGCTAAGAATGTCTTGGAGGTTAAAAGAGTATCAGATCGAGTGATGAGACTAAAATTTGAAATTGAGGGTGTTATGTATAATGTGGTTAGCGGCTATGCACCACAGGTAGGATGTGACCTAGAGTTGAAAGAGAAATTCTGGAAGGAACTAGATGAAGTAGTTCTGAGCATCCCAGACAGCGAGAGAGTTGTGATTGGTGCAGATTGTAATGGACATATTGGTAAGGGAAACAGGGGCGATGAAGAAGTGATGGGTAAGTACGGCATCCAGAAAAGGAACTTTGAAGGGCAGATGGTGGTGGACTTTGCAAAAAGGATGGAGATGGCTGTAGTGAACACTTATTTCCAGAAGAGGGAGGAACATATAGTGACCTACAAGAGCGGAGGTAGAACCACGCAGGTAGATTATATTTTGTGCAGACAATGTAATCTGAAGGAGAATACTGACTGTAAAGTAGTGGTAGGGGAGAGTGTAGCTCGACAGCATAGAATGGTAGTGTGTAGGATGACTCTGGTGGTGGGTAGGAAGATTAAGAAGACAAAGATAGAGCAGAGAACCATGTGGTGGAAGCTCAGAAAGGAAGAATGGTGTGCGGCCTTTTGGAAAGAGGTGAGACAGGCTCTCGATGGACAGCAGAAGCTCCCAGAAGACTGGAATACGAAAGCCAAGGTAATCAGAGAGACAGGCAGGAGAGTACTTGGTGTGTCTTCTGGTCGGAAAGGGGAGAAGGAGACTTGGTGGTGGAACCCCAAAATACAGGGAGTCATATAAGGAAAGAAATTAGCAAAGAAGAAGTGGGACAGTGAGAGGACTGAGGAGAGGCGAAAGGAGTACATTGAAATGCGACGTAGGGCAAAGGCTAAACAAGAGGCCTATGAAGACGTACACCAGGTTGGACACGAAAAAAGGTGAAAAGGATCTATACAGGTTGGCCAGAGGGATAGAGATGGGAAGGATGTGCAGCAGGTAAGGGTGATTAAGGATAGAGATGGAAATGTGTTGACTGAAGCCAGTAGTGTGCTAAATAGATGGAAAGAATACTTTGAGAAGTTGATGAATGAAGAAAATGAGAGAGAAGGAAGAGTTGAAGAGGCAAGTGCGAAGGGCCAGGAAGTGGCAATGATTATTAAGGGGGAAGTCAGAAAGGGACTACAAAGGATGAAAAATGGAAAGCCAGTTGGTCCTGATGACATACCGGTTAGCGGTGTGGAAGCAATTTGGAGAGATGGCTGTGGAGGTTTTGACCAACTTTTTCAACAGAATACTAGCGGGCGAAAAGATGCCTGAAGAATGGAGGAAGTGTTCTAGTTCCCATTTTTAAGAATTTTTAAAGAACGAAGGTGATGTCTGTGGGAATTATAGAGGAATAAAGTTGATGAGCCACACAGTGAAGTTATGGGAAAGAGTCGTGGAGGCTAGACTCAGGACAGCAGTAAGTATCTGCGAGCAACACTATGGTTTCATGCCAAGAAAGAGAACCACAGATGCATTATTTGCCTTGAGGATGCTCGTGGAAAAGTACACAGAAGGTCGGAAGGAGCTACATTGTGTCTTTCTGGATCTCAAGAAAGGCTATGACAGAGTACCAAGAGAGGAACTGTGGTACTGCATGCGTAAATCTGGTGTGGCAGAGAAGTATGTTAAATTAGTACAGGACATGTATGATGGCAGCAGAACAATGGTGAGGTGTGCCTTAGGTGTGAGAGAAGAATTTAAGGTGGAGGTGGGACTGCATCAGGGATCAGCCCTGAGCCCCTTCCTGTTTGCATTAGTAATGGATAGGCTGACAGATGAGGTTAGACTGGAATCCCCTGGGACCATGATGTTCGCAGATATTGTGATATGCATTGAAAGCGGGGAGCATGCAGAGGAACAATTAGAAAGATGGAGACATGCACTGGAAAGGAGAGGAATAAAGATTAGCCTAAGTAAAAGAGAATATGTGCGTGAATGAGAAAGGTGGAGGGGAAGAGTGAGGCTCGAGGGAGAAGAGATAGCGAGGATGGAGGACTTCAAATAATTAGGGTCAACAATCCAGAGCAATGGTGAGTGTGGTAAGGAAGTGAAGAAACGGGTCCAAGCAGGTTGGTTGGTAGCATTTCTAATCCGATCACCTACTCGCTCTTAGAGAGAACCTCAACATTTTCATTTCTGCTACCTCCAGTTCTGCTTCCTGTTGTTTCTTCAGTGCCACCGTCTCTAATCCGTCCATCATGGCCGCCCTCACCATTGTTTTGTAAACCTTGCCCTTCATCCGAGCAGAGACTCTTCTGTCACATAACACACCTGACACTTTCCGCCAGCTGTTACAACCTGGTTGGACCATTTCTTCACTTCCTTACCACAGTCACCATTGCTCTGGAATGTTGATCAAGTATTTGAAGTCATTCACACTTGCTATCTCTTCTCCCTGTATCTTTACTCTTGAATTTATGCTTTTCTCTTCGCACTCCAACCTTCTCATTAATGCACATATATTGTGGCTTACTTCAGATAATCGTCAGACTTCTCTTTTCCAGTGCATGCCTCCACCTTTCTATTTGTCCCTCCACCTGCTCCCTGATTTTACTGCAGATTACAATGTCATCACCAAAGATCATGGTCCAAGGAGATTCCAATATAACCTCATCTTAAAGACTCTCAATTCCCCTTGCAAACACGAAGGGGCTAAGAGCTCATCCCTGATGCAGTCCCACCTTGATCTTAAATTCTTATCACACCTACACAACACCTCACCACTGTTCTGCTCCCCTTACACATGTGCTGTATTATTCCAACATACATGGATCGTGGCTGGGTCTTTCAACATGACAATGACCTGAAGCAAACAGCCGGGAAAACCAAAGAGTGGCTCTGTAAGAAGCATATCAAGGTTCTGGCGTGGCTTAGCGAGTCTCCAGTCCTAAACCCAAAAGAAAATCTTTGGAGGGAGCTGAAAGTCCATGTTTCTCAGCGACAGCCCAAAAACCTGTCTGATCTAGAGAAGGTCTGTGTGGAGGAGTGGGCCAAAATCCGTCCTACAGTGTGTGTGAGGGATACTGTCAAGCGGAAGGAGTCCTATCGGGCATTTTTGGCCCGTGGGACTCCCGAGGCAGCTGAGAGGTACCGGCTGGCCAATTTCAGCTTTGGTGGTCACTCATGCAAAAAAAAAAACAGGCATGGGAGGAGTTCGGTGAGGCCATGGAGAACGACTTCAAGACTGCTTTGAGGAAATTGTCGTCCGCCGTCCAGCATCTCAGTCATAAGTAATTTTCAACTCCCGCCTCTGAAAGAATTTAGTTCATGTTCGGGGTAAGGCTGGGGACATTGAGTCCGAGTGGACGATGTTCCGCGCCTCCATTGATGAGGCGGTCGACCGGAGCTGTGGTCATAACGTGCCTGTTATGGTGATGACCCCCGAACACAATGGTGGACACAAACAATGAGGGATGCCGTCAAGCGAAAGGAGTCCCATCGGGGATTTTTGCCTGAAGGACTGCAGAGGCAGCTGATAGGTACCGGCTGGGCAAGCGGAATGCAGCTTCAGTGGTCACTGAGGCAAAAACCCAGGCGTGGGAGGAGTTCAGTGAGGCCATGGAGAAGGACGTCAAGACGGCTTCGAGGAAATTCTGGTTCATTGTCCGGTGTCTCAGGAGGGGGAAGCAGTGCACCGTCAACACTGTGTATAGTGGCGATGGGGCACTGCTGACCTCAACTTAGGATGTTGTGAGTCAATGGGGAGAACAATTTGAAGACTTTTCAATTCCACCAACATCCCTTACCTTGAGGAATCTGAGTCTGGGTTCTGTCTCTGGAGTTGAGGTCACTGAGGAGGTTAAAAGGTTCCTTGGTGGCAGGGCCCCGGGTGTGGATGAGATTTGCCCGGAGTCTTTAAAGGATCTGGATGTTGTGCGGCTGTCCTGGTTGACATGCTTCTACAACATTGCGTGGACATCGGTGACAGAGCCTCTGAATTGGCAGACTGGGGTGGTTGGTCCCCCTTTTTTGGAAGGGAGACTGGAGTTTGTGTTCCAACTATAGGGGGATCACACTCCTCAACCTCTAAGGCAGACGTAGGCAAACTACGGCCCGGGGGCCACATGTGGCCCGCTAAACATTTTTATTCGGCCCACTGAATTTGAAAAAAAATTAAATGAATAAACCTTATGTTTTATTTTCCTGTAATTCTGATGTTTTCCCACTAGATGGCACACTGTAGATAGATTGGCTTTGTTGAGATGAAGCGCTTTCACTTTACCCTCTGACCCTTCTCGACCCATCAGGCCTTTCTGTAAAGATGAGGGGACCTAAGAAAAGGAAAGTAGACAAAGAATGTTGAGTATTGAATAAGGAGTGGATAACTAAATATTTTTTTCACTGAACACCGATCATCTGCTGTTTGCCTCATATGCCAAGAAACTGTGGCGGTTTTTAAAGAGTATAATATGAGCCATCACTCTGCGACAAAGCATCCTAACTATGCTAGCAAGCTGTCAACAAAAGAATGGGAAGCTGCTGCTCAGAAGTTGGCAATTAATTTGAGGGCTCAGCAAAGTATCTTTCAATGTCAAATTGCCATTCAAGAGTCAAGTACCAAGGCCAGTTTTATGCTTTCATTCAAAATAGCACAAGCCACAAACTCTGACGGTGAGTTTTTATTTGTATCTTGTACTAAACCAGCCTGTCTGTCAAATTTTAAAAGTCGATGTGGCCCCTGAGCCACCTCTGCTCTAAGGTCTATTCAGGGGTGCTATAGTGGAAGGCCTGTCAGGAAGTCAAATTTCAGATTCAGGAGGAACAATGTGGTTTTCTTCCTGACCGTGGAACAGTGGACCAGCTCTACACCCTCGGCAGGATACTTGAGGGTGCGTAGGCTTTCGCCCAACCAGTCTACATGTGTTTTGTTGACTTGGAGAAGGTATTATACCGTGTCCCTCTGGGAGTCATGTCGGAGATTCTTCAGGAGTATGGGGTACCGAACCCCCTGACATGGGTTGTTCGGTCCCTGTAAAACCGGTGTCAGAGTTTAGTTCACATTGCTGGCAATAAGTCGGACTCGTTTCCAATGAGAGTTGAACTCCGCCAAGGCTGCCCTTTGTCACTGATTTTGTTAATACCTTTTATGGACAGAATCTCTTCGCGCAGCCGAGGCGTATACTGTGTCTAGTATGGTGGCCTCAGCATTGCGCCTCTGCTCTTTGCAGATGATGTACTTGTGTTAGCTTCATCATCATGATCAACTCTCACTGGAGCGGTTCGCAGCAGAGTGTGAAGCGACTGGGATGAGAATCAGCACCTTCAAATCTGAGACCGTGGCCCTCAGTTGGAAAAGGGTAGCGTGCCCTCTCCGGGTCGGGGATGAGATCCTGCCCCAAGTGGAGGAGTTCAAGTATCTTAGGGTCTTGTTCACGAGTGTGGGAAGAATGGAGCGGGAGATCGACAGATGGATCGGTGCAGTGTCTGCAGTGATGCAGACTTTGTATGGGTCCGTTGTGGTAAAGGGGGAGCCAAGTCGAAAGGAAAAGCTCTCAATTTACCTGTCGATCTACGTTCTTACCCTCACCTATGGGCACGAGCTGCAGGTTGTGACCGAAAAAACAAGATTCCGGATACGAGCGGCCAAAATGAATTTCCTCCCCAGGTTGTCTGGGCTCTCTCTTAGAGATAGAGTGAAAAGCTCGGTCGTCCGCTGCTCCACATTGAGAGATCCAGATGAGGTGGCTGGGGCATCTGATCCGGATGGTTCCCGGACGCCTCCCTGGTGAGGTGTTCCGGGCATGTCCCACCTGTAAAAAAAAAACGACCCAGGACACGCTGGAGAGACTATATCTCTCGGCTGGCCTGGGAAGGCCTCGGGATCGGAAGAGCTGGAGGAAGTGGCTAGGGAAAGGGAAGTCTGGGCATCCCTGCTGAAGCTACTTCCCCAACGACCCGACCCGGAGGAGCGGTAGAAAATGGATGGATGGATTAATGGAAGCGTGAATGACTGCACGGATTTCATAAGAAACACACTATTTTATACAAATGTTACGATATCTATATATACATGGATCTACATTCTTTTGCGGGTGTTTGGACACAAAAAAAATGCATAAGCTAACATCTGCATTTCAGATGTCAAGAAGTGTTTGCAGCTTCCAGTGTTCCAGGGATGAGAATGACCAATGAAAATGTCTGTGTTGGGTGGGGATGGGGGTGAGGCGGTGTGGTGTTTCAAAGGAGGGTGTGAAATTTTTTTATAAAACAGTGTTACATGGTGACCTCTGGTTACTTCTAACAGTGTAAATACAGTGCAATCATAATATTTTGAAAACTTAAAATATGAGTCCAAACAACCAAAATAATTTTGCCAAACTTCAGACATAAAAATGTAGACTGAGTAAAATTTATATCAAATAGGCTACTGCACTTAAAAGTTATACTAAAATAAGTACACAAGTAATATTTTTATATGTAGATATGAGAGAGAGACAGAGAGAGAGATCGTGAAATATAAAAGAATGATCTACAGGGCCAGTGCTACTGAGAGATCTAACTGTATTAACAGTTGTCGATTATATAATATTTGAGAAATTTATGTCCAACTTACCTTTGTGTTTCCTGGTTTGGATATGCTCCTGGATAAATGCACAGCACTTTGCCGGGAACGTCCACTTTTGTATGTGTTCGGTTCGACATGTTGCTGTTTTCGTTCCTATCTGCACGGTTACACTTTTTTGAAGCCATGGCCATCTGAAAGAGTTTTTTACCCCGTGGTTTTTATCAATTTTCCTGGCACAATCTTAATCTTTTCGCTCCAAGACCTTTGCCATACTGGAAAACGTGCAGACCGCTCGATAACATATGCATACGTGTGTCTTTAAGTTATATCTATTCCGTAGTAAACAGAATGCTTCTCTTAGGAATGTCAACATCAGAGTGAAAATACAGATGAAATACCACCAAAATGCTGCCGGAAATCGGAATGTTGTCGTTATTATAAACACCAAATTTAATGCAAACAGATAGCAATGCCGTAAACAGGTAGCAGTGCCGTTTTCCGCTATCACAGCTCTGACTAATTTCCCAACGAGCGTTGCTGATAGATGCTGGCAGCCGGTCTTGATCACAGCCTCGCCCTGCGTCAAGTATGTCATCACCATCGCTTTCCACTCGATGCTGGAACACTTTGAACACGAGAACTCATATGTCCGTGCTCTTCGTTGATTACAACTCTACATTTAATACCATGATAGGCACATTTTGATAAGGAAACTGCTTCACCTTGGTCTTCACACACACAACTCTGCTCTTGTATTATGAACTTTCTCACAAACCACCCCTAAACTGCCAGAATCGGCCCTTACCTCTTCCCCCATCACTCTCAGTACCGGCTGCCTTCAGATCTGTGTTCAGATCCCTCCTCTATACTGTCCGTACACCTCTGACTGCACACCTATCGCCACCTCCAATCACATCATTAAAGGGGAAATCCGACCGATGCCAGTCACATGACCTAGGTGCGCAGATGTGACGTGTTACCTGCCACAACAGAGGTTCGAAAAATGGGACATGGGACACCATTTATGCCCAGTCCATGGTATTCCTCCGTCTTCCCTATCAACCGATACTGCTATTTCTTCATCAGACGAGGATAAATCTGATAAATCAGCTCTGGGCATAAATGGTGTCCCATGTAATCGAGCATTAATTGCGTCACGGTACAAGTCACATCCGCGCACCTAGGTCATGTGACTCGCGAAAATGGCAGCGCCCATGAAAATTCATAATTGTCGATAAAAATCTTCTAAAACACTATAATATATACTTAATATCACATTATCAAAATAGAGTACATATTACATGACCTATTGGATACATTGTTAATGGAAACCAGTGGATTTCCCCTTCCAGTTTGCAGATGACAACTGTGGTGGGACCTACAGAGATGAGGTCCAAAATCGGTCTCTGTGGTGCTCTAAAAACAACTTGATTTTAAAGAAAGAAAACCAAAGAACTTATATTGGACTTCAGGAAACGCAGAGCTCATTTTCATCAATGGTGACTGTGTGGAAATGGTGTCCATTTTTAAATTTCTTGGAATATTCATCACAAGCACCTTTTCCTGGATTTACAAATAGCCGTTGTTTCACAAGGCTTGCCAACATACAGTGCAGTGAAAATGTATTTGCCCCCTTCTGATTTCATTTTTTTCTTTTTGCATATCTATCACACACTTCTTTTCCTTTCGGTTTGTCCCGTTCGGGGTCACCACAGTGTGCCATCTTTTTCCATGTCAGCCTATTTCCCGCATCTTCCTTGAAGACACCTTCATGTCTTCTCTCACAACATCCATAAACCTTCTCTTTGGTCTTCCTCTCACTCTTTTGCCTGGGAGCTCCATCCTCAGCACCATTCTATCAATAAAATCACTCTTTCGCCTCTGGACATGTCCAAACCATCAAAGTCTGCTTTCACAAACTGTCTCAAAAACATCCAACTTTGGCTGTCTCTCTAATGACCTGATTTCTAATCCGATCACCTACTCACTCTTAGAGAGAACCTCAACATCTTCCAATTCTGCCACCTCCAGCTCTGGTTATTGTTGGCTCTTTAGTGCTACCATCTCTAATCTGTAGAACGTGGCTACCCTCCCCATTGGTTTTATAAACTTTCCCCTTCATCCTAGCAGAGACTCTTCTGTCACATAACACACCAGACACATTAAGCCAGCTGTTGCAACCTGCTTGGACCTGTTTCTTCACTTCATTACCACACTCACTGTTGCTCTGGGTTGTTGACCCCAAGTGTTTGAAGTCATCCACCCTCGCTATGTCTTCTCCCTGGAGCGTCACTCTCCCCCTCCAGTCGTCTGATTCACACACATATATTCTGTTTTATTTCGGCGAATCTTCATTTCTCTCCCTTCCAGTGCATGCCTCCATCTTTCTAATTCTTTCTACACCTGCTCCCTGCTTTCACTGCAGATCACAATGTCATCTGCGAACATCAACGTCCAAGGGGATTCCAGTCTAACCTCATCTGTCAGCCTATCCATTACCATAGCGAACAGGAAGGGGCTCAGAGCTGATCCCGATGGAGCCCCAGCTCCACCTTAAATTCTTCTGTCACACCTCTGGCACACCTCACCACTGTTCTGCTGTCCTCATACATGTCCCGTACTATTCTAATATATTTCTCCGCCACACCAAACTTACAAATGCAGTACCACAGGTCCTCTCTTGGTACTCTGTCACAGGCTTTCTCTAAATCAACAAAGACACAATGTAGCTCTTTCTGAAGTTCTCTGTACTATTCCACTTGCATCCTCAAGGCAAATAATGCATCTGTGGTACTCTTTCTAGGCATGAAACCATACTGTTGCTTGCAGATACCTACTTCTGTCCTGAGTCTAGCCTTGATTACTTTTCCCATAACTTCATTATGTGGCTCATCAACGTTATTCCTCTATGGTTCCTGCAGCTCTGCAAATTGCCTCTCTTGTTAAAAATGGGAACGAGCACACTTTTCCTCCATTCTTCAGACATCCTCTTGTTTGCTAGTATTGTGTTGAATAAGTTGGTCAAAAACTCCACAGCCACCGCTCCAAATTTTCTTCCATACCTCCACAGGTATGCCATGAGGGCCAAGTGCCTTGCCATTTTTCATCCTCTTTAATGCTGGACGTCAACTTGCCATAAATGAAACGATGGTGAGACGCTGGAAACGTCAGCGGGAAGAACTTGAGCAATGTAAAAAGACACGATCTGATGCTATTCCAATCTAACACTGAGGAGGAAGACGACAATGGTTTCAGTGCATGATGAAGATGGCTCTAAGTGAGTTTTACCAGTATGTTTTTAGTTTTCTGTTAGTGCCGCACTAGTAAGTTGATGCCGCGTCTCAGTGATTTTTACTGATATGTTTTTTTTAACCAGCCCTGTTAGTGCTGTGTTACTACCGTATTGCTGATGTGTTACTGCTGCGACACAGGCATGGTTTGGAAAGAAAAGCTATTTTGTATTTGTATTTTATTAAAACTTTCTGCGTACTGTCTTTCTTTGTAAATATCTCATGTTTCAATGTGGGCACTTATAGACAGGTGCAGCTTATGTAAATACAAAATGTTTTTTCCTTTAAAAATGTCGTAGGTGAGGCTTATAAACAGGTGCGCTCTATAGTCTGAAAATTACAATACCTCCAAATTTGAGACCATAGTCCTCAGCTAGAAAAGGGTGGTGTGCCATCTCCAGGTTAGGGATGAGATCTTGCCCCAAGTAAAGGAGTTCAAGTATTTTGGAGTTTTGTTCATGAGTAAGGGAAGAATGTAGTGAGAGATCAACAGGCGAATCGGTTAGCATCAGCACTAATGCAGACTTTGTTTCGATCAGTTGTGGTGAAGAGGGAGCTAAGTCGAAAGGCAAAGCTCTCAATTTACCGTCGATCAATGTTCCCACCCTCACCTATGGTCACGAGCTTTGGGTCATGACCGAAAGAATCCTGGAAACAAGCTGCCGAAATTTAACTCTGCAGGGTGTCTGGGCTTTTCCTTAGAGATAGGCTGAGAAGCTCCGTTATCCGGGAAGGGCTCAGTGTCGAGCCGTTTCTACGCCGCATTGAGAGGACACAGATGAGGTGACTGGGGCATCTGATTCAGATGCCTAGTGGACTTTTCCCTGGTGATGTGTTCTGGACACATCGCACAGGAAAGAGAACCTAGAGATGACCCAGGACACGCTGGACAGTCTATATGTCTTGGATGGCCTGGAAACGCCTCAGGATCCCCCCAGAAAAGCTGGATGAATTGCCTAGGGAACAGGAAATCTGGGCATCCCTGCTGGAGGTACTGCCCCGCGACCCTACCCGAGCCGAAAAAGCAGAAGATGGATGGGTTTGATGAAATATTAGTTTAATATTTTCTTAATTTGTTTTCAGAAATGTTAGTTTCATGTTTTCTTTTTGTGTCTTCTAAAATGTAGTGTTTTGTTTGTTTTCAGAAATGTTAGTTTCATGTTTTCTTTTTGTGTCTTCTAAAATGTAGTGTTTTGTTTGTTTTCGGAAATGTGTTTCATAATTTTTTAGTTTTGCACTTCCAAGCTACCATCATTCAAAGCACGTTTTGTTGTGGTAGCTGTTATTGTTAGATACAGTAACTGTTAATAAAATATGTTGATGTCATGCTACCTTTAACACATTAAAAATCAAAACATTGAAAAAAACCCGACAAGACTAGCATGAATTACGGTCGTCCTGGTCAATTTGAACTCTGTGGCGAAGTTGAAGACTTTGGCAGAGAACGGCGTGATGGCTTTCAAGAAAGACTTCCCAAACACGACGATCCTACGGCACAAGACGTAACACTCTATGTCAAACATCCATCAAACATCAATCACACACATGCGCCCACACCTACTTACCGGTCATAAGCGCAGCTTGTCTCATCTTTGATGGTGGTGTCTATTTTGTCTCCGATAAGCCAGGAGAAGCTGCTGTTGGTGAAAAGTCGAATGTTCTTCTTGTCGCGACGAGTCATGTAAGCGCAACCCGCGTGGAAATCGCCCAAGAACATTACATTCTATGGACACAAACATGCACAGAGGTTTACGTGTTGGTGTCAAATGGCTACTTTATAAAGATTGGGCCCACAGACGGGGCTTTTTCAATGCTTTTTGAGCTGGTGTGAAGGGCCTCATTTGTTGCTGTGGTCATGATGTTAACCCAAAACATTTGAAGCTATTACCATTTCATCAATAGTGAAGCACTGTGGGCCTTTGTCTTTGTATTTATTATGATTACTTTTGTCTCTTTTTAAGGTTTACCCCCTCTACTAAATGGCCAGGACACGCCTGTTTTGGGACACTATACGCATTTAAAGAAATAATTGTATTACTGATGATCCTAGAAGGTAAGTTGTCTGGGGGTTCACACCCCTGGTAGGGTCACTTATGGCAAAAAGGTCCTAGGTGAGGGACCAGACAAAGTACAAGTTCAAAACCCCGATGACAAGTCCAAATCCCTTGCCCAGACGCGGCTCACCGGGCCCCCCCCCTCTGGAGCCAGGCCTGGAGGTGGGGCTCGAAGGCGAACACCTGGTGGCCTAACCTGCACCCATGGGGTTCCGCCAGGCGCAGCCCGAAAGGGTAACATCAATCCCCCTTCTAATGGGCTCACCACATGTGAGGGGGCCATAGGGATCGGGTGCTATATTAACTGGGCGGTGGTTAAAGCCAGGGACCTTGGCGATCCCATCCCTGGCTACAGAAACAAAGTTTAGGGACATGGAATGTAACCTCTTTGGTAGGGAAGGAACCCAAGTTTGTGTGTGAGGTCGAGAAGTTCCAACTTGGTATAGTCGAACTGACATCTACGCACCGCTTTGTCTCCACTCCTCTTGAGAGGGGTTGGACTCTGTTCTAGTCTGGAGTTGCCCAAGGTGAGAGACACTAAGCAGGTGTGTGTATACTTATTCCCCCCCGGCTCAGGGCCTGTACGTTGGGGTTTACCCCGGTGGATGAGAGGGTAGCCTCCCTCTGCCTTCAGGTAGGAGGACGGGTCTTGACTGTTGTTTGGGCCTATGCACTAAACAACAGTTCAGAGTATCCACCCTTTTTGGAGTCCTTCGAGGGAGTGCTGGAGAGTGCTCCCTCTGGGGACTCCATCATTCTGCTAAAACTAAGGCTCATTTACATCCCTCACTTACAAACCCAATTCCAGTAAAATTGGGATGAAGTATTATACAAACAAAAACAGAATTCAATGATATGCTAATCATGTTTAACCTATATTTAATAGAATACACTACATACCCAAGATATTTAATGTTGAAACTGATAAACTTCATTGTTTTAAGCAAATAATCATCAACTTAGAATTTAATGGCTGTAACATATTCCCAAAACGCTGGTACTAGTGGCAAAAAAGACTGAGAAAGTTGAGAATGCTTATCAAACATCTGTTTGGAACATCACACCGGTGAACAGACTAATTGGGAACAGGTGGTTGCCATGATTGGTTATAAAAGGAGATTCCCTGAATTGTTCAGCCATTCACAAGCAAAGATGGGGCGAGGTTTACCTCTTTGTAACGTGTGTGACTAACTAGCCGAACAGTTTAAGGACAATGTTCCTCAATGTGCCAGAAATTTATGAATTTCATCATCTACGGTCTGTCATCTAAAAAGGTTCAAAGAATCTGGAGAAATCGCTGTATATTAGCGGAAAGGCCAAAAACCAACATTGAATGCTTGTGACCTTTCATCCCTCAAGCCGCAATGCATCAAAAACTGACAATGTATAAAGGATATCGTCAGATGGACGCAGAACACTTGAAAAAAACAGTCAGTAAAAGAGTTTGACGCTACATCCATATATCTCGACTGTGCAAAGCAAAAGGCATTCATCAACAACACCCAGATAGGCTGCCAGCTTCTCTGGGCCGAGCCAATCTCAAATGTACTGAGGCAAAGTGGAAAACTGTTCTGCAGTCCGACAAGACATTTTAAATTGTTTTTGGAAATTGTGGACAAAAACGTTGATTGAAAGTTGTTAAAAGAAAAGGTGATATAAATATGACCCTATCCCAGCAGAACGTGTTGTAACCATAAAATGATCATAATGATTATTTTCTATATATTTATTTAGTATTAATTATAAACTTGACTTTTTCTCCCCAAGAGGGGTTGCGTCAGGAAGGGCATCCGGCGTAAAAACTGTGCCAAATAAATATGAGCATCCATCAGAGAGGTCACGCTGTGGCAACCTCTAACGGGACAAGAAACTCTATATACTTTTCTTTGTCGTCTATTCAATTAGATATAAGTTGTACATGGTTTGCAAACCATTGTATTCTGTTCTTATTGTTTAACACAACGTCCCAACTTCATTGGAATTGGCTTTGTACGTTGATGTATCCTGTACCGTATTGGTCGTGGCCCCTGTTAACAACATCTGACCCTGCCAATGTGAATGTACAAATTCTGATGAGATCTTCCAGACAGGCTCGTTTTGAAAGACTGGTGTTCGTGTTCTCTTCGTGACCCAATTCCAACTGTGGCGGAATTCCAGTGTTGTCGTGAGTTTGAATAGGTCGAACAAAAAAAAGAGCATATCGGAATTAACTTCAATCATGATCAACATGTCTGCATACCTTCCTCAGATAGATACGAAGTTGTTTGTTTGGATGAAGACGTGTTACATATCAATTTACTTATGATCCCTGACAGTCCAGGGCTCAAAATTAATGACTGCCATACTTGCCCGAAAAGCATAGGATACAATTTCACATAACAAACCTATTTTGAGTTCAAAACGTTGAATTTTGACAAAAGGATTTGCATGTTTGCAAGTGAACTTGAAATGCAATTTTTACGTGACTATTTAATTTATTAAAAAAAATCTGTTACCTGGCCTTATGTGATAAAGTATCGGCCCCGCAACCTAATACTGGGGTTTCATTACTATAAGTAAAAGTAAAAGTCTCTTAAATCTTGTCGAAGATGGATGGGGCGCCTTCTAAAACAGAGTGCCTTATGGGTAAACCAACGTCCAAAATCTGTAACTTACTGGGAGCATTTCCTGTCAACATGTTGCTTATATAGAGGAAGAGCAGACGTGTGAGGGGACAGCATGCGGACATTACAAGGGGAAGTCTGGAAGATGGAGAGGACATTAAATGCAAGCCCCCAGCAGGTATATAATGTGTTTGGTGTAAAACATCAAGAGAGACCCAGACGAAGCACAGTTTAAATTACAAGCTATCAGTTACGCTGAGGAACATGGGAATCGAGCAGCCCTGAGAGAATTCAAGAGCAATAAATCTATGGACCACCAAGTGGAGGAAACAGGAAAATGAGCTTCGCAAAGCCAAGACGACGAAGCTGAGTTTCAATGGAAACAAAACAAGGTGGCCCGAGTTGGAAGAGCCACTCAAGCAATGGATTAAGGATAAAAGAACAAACAACTGCTGTGAAAAAAAAAAGCGCAGCAAATGGACTTGGATGTGGAAGTTGGACTGCATCAGGGACCCGCCCTGATCCCCTTCCTGTTTGTTGTAGTAATGGATAGGCTGACAGATCTGAAGGCTACCATACACAAAATGGACAACACGACGAACTTCACATGCGTTTGGTTGTTGCTTGCTGACACAAAGGAAGTTCGATCTCTGTAAATGTACTAGGCACGAACAAATGAGTGCTGCCACCCAGAGGTCAGATACGGAATTACACTACAGCAATAAATTAACAAGGCCGTGTACAAATTTAACTGATTAACAAGTGAAAACAATAAAATATACAAAACAGAAGAATACTTCATGACATCTTGCAGGGCACAACACTCCCCACATGAGATTGTGCAAACGTCACTCCTCTACTTGCATTGTCATTTTCTAATGATCCTCAGTTCTCTTTGAGAAGAAGTAGGATGACCTCAGAAACAAGTCTGAGAAATAGCTTGACTTGGTGTTTGTCCTGACCTCTATCTTCCTAACCTTCCCATCACATTTTGGGAAGGTTGACGTGACCAGTCCCATCAGCTATGCGTTATGAGAGAGTTGGTTATCCTTCAGAAGGACAACCTCTCCCGTCTGCAGGTTTCAATACACTGTAAGCCATTTGCGCTTTGGTTGAAGAGTGCTGAGATACTCATCTCTCCAGCGGGCCCAAAACGTGTTGGCGAGTGCTTGGACTTGTTTCCACTGAGACTTGAAGAGATTGTTTCCAGTGAAGTCGCCTAGTGGAGCTGGTAGACCTGGCTTTTGAGTTAACAGCATCCAGGAGTGACCAAAAATGGAGAAGATGGACAAGAAGAGATGGGAACAAGTGGTCTTGCATTGACACTTCTGCCAACAAAGTACAAAACACATCTTGGGTCAAAGGAGCACCTCTGGTTTGCAGAAGCATTGAGTCTAGGATGCTTATCATGCGTTCGCAGGAACCTCCCATGTGGGAGGCGTGAGGGATTGAATACCCAGATGCAGCCCTTGTCGTTTAAGTACTTTAAGACACTGGTCTGGTTTTTCTCGTCTCTCATGCCCTACTCCCCACTTGCTCTGATGAAGTTGGTTCCTCTGTCCGATCTTAGCTGTTTTGCCATTCCTCTCACAGAAAAGAACCTGCACAGGGCATTGATGCAGCTGGCAGTGTCCATTGAGTCCATGACTTATATGGATAGCACTGGTATTCATGCACGTGAAAAGTATGGCCCACCACTTGCTCTGTGCAGCACCTCCTCGGGTACGCCTGGTGGCCACACTCCAGGGACCGAAAACATATAGCCCCACGAAGCTGAAGGGAGGAAGAGTGCTCATGCGCTCTGGAGGAAGATCTGACATCTTTTGTTCTTCCATTTTCCTCTCAGCTTACGGCATGTGACACAGTGATGGAGTACAGAGCTTATCACCTTCTTGCCACACATTATCTACAGGCCAGCTGCCCTGATTGCTCCTTCCGAGAAGTGTCGTCCCTAGTGTTTCACCTCTGCATGGTAATGACGCACTACCAGAGTTATGACATGCCTCGTCTTCGGAAGAATGATGGGATGTTTGACTTCTGGGTTGAGAGGAGAATGTCTCAGACGTCCACAGACTCTCATGAGACCATCATCATGGAAGGGTCAAGGTTCAGAAGTGTGCTGGTTTTGGGAATCACTCCTTCCATTTCCAGTCCAATGATCACCTTTGGATGGGCGTCCAAAGGTGAGAGAGTGTGCATATTGGTAGAAGGGTGCTGAGGATAGAGCTGCCAGGCAAAAGAGCAAGAGGAAGACCAAGGAAAAGGTTGATGGATGTGGTGAGGGAGGACATGAAGACTGTGGGTGTTAGTGAGGAAGATGCATGAGATATGCTTAGAAAGAAAAAAATGACACGCTGTGACGATCCCTGATCGGGACAAGCCGAAAGGAAAAGAAGCAGCAAATGAACTTGGAGCTTGCTATAATTCCGGGAGGCTTGATGAACAACTTCACCTGCTGGACATAAGTGTTAAAAGTGATGTTGCGACCGGTGTTAGAGAAATGGATGTCAGATGGTGAACACACCTTTACCAAGACTGGGAAACAGCACCGGGCGAGTTACGCCACAATTTGTGAATGGATTGTGGATGCTTCGGAGGAGCCGCAGAGCAACAACAGATATTCTGACAATGAAGAGGGAACCTGGTGTGTTTGATGGAGAAGTTACCCATATGTTCATTTCAAATACAGAAGATCAGGACTTTGATGGATTTGTGGATAAGGATTGATCAAAAAAAATAATGTGTATACGTACATTGTTAAATACTTAAAGTACAACCAAAGTGAGTTTATATAGTGAAATAATTCAATGAAGTACGACTGACCTCAGTTTTGCCATTTTTAAATAGCGTGCACGCATGGTACCGTTTGTTTTAAGATAGCGTATTGTGGCATCACTTGTAACTGGACACAGCAAGGAAAACCAAGGAGTGGCTCCGTAAGAGGCATATCAAGGTTCTGGCGTGGCCTAGCCAGTTTCCAGACCTAAACCCAAGAGAAAATCTTTGGAGGGAGCTTAAACTCTGTGTTTATCAGAGACAGCCCAGAAACCTGTCTGATCTACAGAAGACCTGTGAGGAGGAGTGGGCCAAAATCCCTCCTGCGGTGTGTCCAAACCTGGTGAACAACTACAGGAAACGTTTGGTCTATGTAACTGCAAACAAAGGCTACTGTACCAAATATTAACAGTTTTCTCAGCCTCAACCTCTCGAGCTCACTTCCTTATTGTCCTGTCTCGTTGCGCCCCGCTGACGTCGACACAGTCATAATGACACCACACTTACTATTTACGAGAAGTACAATAGCTCAGATGTGGCTTCCTTCTTTATTTCTCACTCCATTACCAGTGCCTCAATCGATCTTGCCGTCCAAAATGATGTTCTCAACAAAAACACGTGGTCGGCGTGACGTGAATGAAAAGTATCTATTCTTTACCACATTCACCATTACTCTGGATTGTTAACCTTAAGTATTTGAAGTCCTCGCCCCTCGATATCTCTTCTCCCTGGAGCCTCACTCTTCCCCCTAAACCACTCTCATTCACACACATATTTTGTTTTACTTCACCTAATCTTCATTTCTTTCCTTTCCAGTGCATGCCTCCATCTAATTCTAATAGTTCCTCCACCTGCTCTCGGCTTTCCCTGCATATCATGATATCTGCGAACATCATGGTGCAAGGGGATTCCAGTCTAACCTCATCTGTCAGCCTTTCCATTAGCACAGCAAATGGGAATGGGATCAGAGGTGATCCCTGAAGCAGTCCCACCTCCAACTTAAATTCTTCTGTCACACCTACGCCAAACCTCACCATTGTTCTACTGCCATCAATACATGTCCTGTACTATTCTAACATGTTTATACTTACTTCTGTCTTGAATCTAGCCTCCAATAATCTTTCCCATAACTTCATTGTGTGGCTCATCAACTTTATTCCTCTATAGTTCCCACAGCTCTGAACATCGCCTTTATTCTTAAAAATGGGGACTAGCACACTTTTCCTCCATTCTTCAGGCATCTTCTCGCCCACTAGAGTTCTGTTGAATAAGTTGGTCAAAAACTCCACAGCCACCTCTCCAAATTGCTTCCATACCTCAACAGGTATGTCCTCAGGACCAACTGCCTTTCCATTTTTCATCCTTTGTCGTGCCTTTCGAACTTCCCCCTTACTAATCATTGCCACTTCCTAGTCCTTCACACTTGCCTCTTCAACTCTTCCTCCTCTCTCACTTTCTTCATTCATCAACTTCTCAAAGTATTCTTTCCATCGATTTAGCACACTACTGGCACGAGTCAAGACAATTCCATCTCTATCCTTAATCACCCTTACCTGCTGCACATCCGTCCCATCTCTATCCCTCTCCTTGGCCAACCTGCAGGGATCCTTTTCTTCTTCTTTCATGTCCAACCTGGTGTACATGTCTGTGTATATGCCTCTTGTTTAGCCTTTGTCACCGCTACCTTTGCCCTACGTCGTAACTCCTTTCGTCTCTCCCCAGTCCTCTCAGTGTCCCACTTCTTCTTCGCTAATCTCTTTCCTTGTATGACTTCTGTATTTTGGGGTTCCACATTAAGTACTCTCCTGCCTGTTTCTCTGATCACCTTGGCTGTCGTAGTCCAGTCTTCTGGGAGCTCCTCCTGTCCATTGACAGCCTGCCTCACCTCTTTCCGAAAGGCCACACAACATTCTTCCTTTCTCAGTTTCCGTCACATGGTTCTCTACTCTCCCTTTGTATTCTTAATCTTCCTACCCACCACCAGAGTAATCCTCCACACCACCATTCTATGCTACAGTTATACTCTCCCCTTAGTCAGTACCCTCTTTCAGGTTACATCGTCTGCGCAAAATATAATCCATCTGCGTGCGTCTAACTCCGCTCTTGTAGGTCACTATATGAAGAGTTTGTTTTCAAAATGAGACATATCCGTTTTTTTCATTTTAAGAAAAGGGCTTGGTATTGAAGTGAAAACAAACTCAATTTATGTTTCTAACTATTGGGGGATGGAAAAAGATGCTAAAAAGTAACTAAACACCATACTACAAAAAAATATTGGCTTTAATATTCACTGAGTTTTTTTGATGACAAATTTCATTTTTTCTCCAAAATGAGACATATTCAAACATTCTATTCTTGGCAAAGTGAGACATCCAAATTTCGACTTAAACCTTCAGGAGCAGCTGTATTTTTTTAAAAAAATCAGTTGCTTTTGATAGGCAATCATGAAAACTATTTGCCTTTCAACAGTTCAAGCATTTTTAAAATAATATTTAAGACCATGACCACCACATTTAGAGAGTTAGGTATCAGAAATAAGGGTCAGTCACCAGTCACAATTTTCACAATTAGCTCACTAATGTCAGATGTTGAAAAAGGAGATGAAAAAATGGGAATTTATTTTAAAAAGGTGTTTTTCAGTTATTTAGAAACTGTTTGTTCAGTATGAGGTCTTGGAAAGGCTGAGTTTACATCATTGTAATTTTGTGTATCTGTATGCGATTCTGCAATCCGACATCTGCAGGCATTGTGTCACTCAGTTGATTAATTTTGTTTATAAGTCTATGTGAGATCATTAAGAAAGTTAAACTGCTTCAAACCAGTCTACCAAGGTTAATATGGGTTGCGAGGGATACCAGCAAAAAAAAATAGGTAGTCGATCTCATACACACATCTCCAAAATGAAATCAGTTTCAAACTCACAAATTCACTGTTTGAAATCTGACTCATTGAGTCTGCTTTCTTTTGATTTTATTTATAGCTGTTGCTGTCGGGGGAAAGAACACTGCAGAATAGGATATAAGTCTGTAGTAATAATAACAGTATTCATAATGCTCATAGACAGAAATTGAGTCTACTCCAAGGGTGTTGATTTCCTTTTAATGTCAACTTTTCTTAAGTCATAGCCGATAACTTTCCTTATAAAAAATGGCAAAAAAAAAAGATTGCATAGAATTATAAAAATGTATTCATTCATTAATGATCGTTGGTGAACAACAAAATTACTATTCAAACATTACACAATCATAGACAAAACAGTATGTTTATTACATTCAGATACAATGGTACTTGGATGAGAACTGAAGTAACGTCTCAAACGTGGGCGCAGCCAATTTGGATGATGATGTGGAAGATACCGGAACTTCCCTCTAGACGAATTCTGATTGGATGCTGCTTGCTTCAGCAGCGCACGCTGATTGAACGAAATTATGTCGCATTTGGCTCTAAATAAGATCTCAATATGTCGCATTTTGAAATAAAACGCGATCTTCCTTGGCTGATATAGAACGATATGTAGCACTTTGAACAAAAATCAGAGTATCCCGATAACTACCATTCGGAGCTGGATAATTTTGGCGCGAGTTTCGTAAATCTGAAAAAAATGCTGATGTTGCGTTGTGAAAACAAAATCTTCATATGTTCCTCCCTCTTTTGGAAATAAGTGTTTATTACAGTCATTTTTATCCTTTTTGCAAAGTCCACCACCATTTGTCCTTCAAAGAGCTTTCCCTGGATGCCATACCTTCCACTTCACTTCTTCATCGCCCCTGTTTCCTTCACCAACATGTTTTACAATCAGCACCAATCACAAGTCTCTCTGTGTCTGGGATGCTCAGAACTACTTCATCTAGTTCCTTACAGAATTTCTCTTTCATCTATAGATCACATTCTACCTGTGGGACATAGCCACGAATCACATTATACATAACATATTTACATATTTCAAATTTCAGCCTCATCACTCTATCTGATACTCTTTTCACCTCCAAGAGATTCTTCGCCAGCTCTTCCTTTTTAAATAACCCCTACTCCCATTTCTCTTCACATCTACTCCA
Organism: Syngnathoides biaculeatus; assembly: GCF_019802595.1. NCBI lineage: Eukaryota > Metazoa > Chordata > Actinopteri > Syngnathiformes > Syngnathidae > Syngnathoides > Syngnathoides biaculeatus. The sequence continues at coordinate 43,663,793 of NC_084641.1, read as the reverse complement.
TGGTAAAATAATTTAAACCCTGCTCCTAATCTTCTAGCCTTACTACCTTTCCACCTGTTCTCTTGAATGCACAATATTGCAACCTTTCTCCTAATAATCATGTCAACCAACTCTTGAGCTTTTCCTGTCGGAGTCCCTACATTCAAAGTACCGATTCTCAGTTGTCGGCTTAGTGCATTCTTCTTTTGCCAATGAATCCGGTTTCTTCCTCTTCTTTGTCTTTGACCCAACTTTCAAACTGATGAGATTAAAATTGTTCTTTTTGGGTGCAGGGGCCGCAGACAGTTTGTGACACGACCTCCAAACTCTGAATTCAAGCCACAGTGAAGCATGGTGGTGCAACCATCATGATATGGGTATGTTTCTGCTACTATGGTGCTGAGCCCATTTATCTCATACCAGGGATCATGAATCCACTTTCAGATGTCAAAATACTTGAAGAGGTTATGTTGCCTTATGCTGAAGAGGTCATGCCCTTTAAATAGGTGTTTCAACAAGACAATGACCCCATACACACTAGTAAACATGCAAAGTCTTGGTTCAATACCAACAAAGTTAGCCCAATACCTGGACCTTAATCTAACTGAACTTGTGGGGTGACATCAAAAATGCTGTCTCTGAAGCAAAACCAACAAATGAATTGTGGAATGCTGTTCAGGAATCTTGGAGTGTAATAACAGCTGAAAGGTGCCACAAGTTGGTTAACTCCATGCCACACAGACATGAAGCAGTTATAAAAACGGTAGTCCTACAACTAAATAGCAGTTTAGTGAGTCAAAGGATTGGTATATCATATAAAAACAAACAAACCCTTGAACAAAATAGTTTTGAGTTTGTAAAGTCAACAGCAGACTGCTATTTTTTTTTTAAACACACTCCTTTCAACAAATTGCCCAAGAGCACAACCTTAAGGGTGTATACCATGAATCAACATCTTGTTGATTTTCTGAGAATCGACTGAACCTACTGGTAACTTGTTTGACATGTAGCAATAAAAAAATTGGGGTCACATTGTTCAGTCAAAATGGTCCCTTTTATCCATTATCAGTTATATACACTGGAACCAAAAATGGTAATCTCATATGGTAGACATCGATCCATCTTCTTAGCCGCATATCTGCACAATGGTCGTGGGATTCCTGCAGCCTATCCCAGTGTCATAGGGCAGGAGGCAGGGTACACCCTGAACTGGTCCTGAGCACATAGAGACACACAACGGATGTACTCACAATCACACCTAGGGGCAATTTAGTCTCCAAGTAATGTTGCATGTTTTTGGCATCTGGGAGGAAACCGCAGTGCCCGCAGAAAACCAACACAGGCACAGGGAGAACATGAAAATGTCACACAGGCAGGGCCAGGATTGACTCTGGGTCCTCAGAACTGTGAGGCCAATGCTTTACAGCGCCGCCACCATGCCGCCCAAATGGTAGACATTTTTATTTCAAACGACAATATGCAGTACAATATGCAGATGAAAAAGTTCTGTGTAAAAATACTGGCCACTTAATCGAATTCTTATCTTTTTGTTTTCTTGCACAGCGGGGTGACTTGGAAAAATAAAGTTCATCAAGTTGTTGGTTGGGGGTTGGTTGCTCTGACAACCGGGCCATATCCATGCTCTTATCTCAAGCAGGGTTGACTATTGTAATGATCTTTTGACTAGACTCCCCGAAAAGAACATTAAACAGCAGCAGTTTAATGAGTATCCCGGAACTCTGGTTGTGACCAGAATTAAATAATCAGAACGTATTGCTGAAAAAAAGCCTCTATGATGGCTCCCAGTCAGCTTTAGAAAACACGTTCTCCTACTGGTCTATATGTGACCGGTGGACTTCTGCGTTATGTGGTTTTGAAGACAATGTCGTGAACAGGATTTGTCTCGGAGGCGATCTCCATTTATTTGACACAGCTACTGTGAACAAGGCAAAACAAACACTTTGTAATATTCGTAGCATCAAGCAAGGACCAAGACAAGAGTCAGAGATTTTCTTGGAAATGCAACAGGCCTGCCTCCATTTCCACTGGCAGGCACTTGAGACAAGACAGCACACAGACCATCAAGGGAAGAATCGGTGGAGAGGATGAAAGGCTTGTCAACGTACGGGTGCACCAACACCACACTGTTGTGGAGTGTGGATTTAAGAACCTCAAACGCCCTCTCACAGACAGGAGTCCAATGCTCAAGAGTCTGTTCTCAGAAGGTGCCAGCACGCCGCCGCCCGGGGGAACCTCTTGTGCTCCTCTTCTGTCCATCAGTCAAAGTGTAAAGTGGTTTTGCAATGGAAGAACAGCCAGCGATAAAGTGTTGGTAAAACAGCACCATCCCAGGGAAAGACTTGACCTTCCACTGAGAAGGAATGCAGCCATCATCGTTCATGAGATCCCTCTTACTGAAAGCCGTGATGACATTCACTTTCTCCTGATCGACTAAGATGCCACTCTTTTCCACCATATGGCTAAGAAATCTCACAGACATGCATAGGAAGTGGCATTTCTCCAGTGCCAGCTTCAAGTTGTTGCCTCTATGGTGTGAGAAGACCAGGTCAAGCCTTCTCAGGGCCTCTTCCTCAGAGGGGCAAAGACAAGCAGGTCATCTAGATAACAAAGGAGACTGGAGAAGTTCAAGTCACCAGAGACACTGATCATCATCCGCATAAATGACGCGGGACAGATGCATGGGCCCCGGCCTATTATACTCATATAGGCCCAAGGGGGTTGTAAAGACTGTGTAACGCGTGTCAGACACATGGAGGTGGATGTTGTAGAACCCTGATAGAGCCATGGTGCTGAAAAAGGCATTTCCACCAAGGGCAGCGAGGCAGTTCGCCGGGTTTGGAAGTGGGTGGGCACTTTTGACAGTTTTTGCATTGACCCAGCAGAAGTCAGTACAGCTCCTCGGGTCACCTGACTTCTTCCAGACCAGGACCAGCGGGGAGGCACTCAACTGACTGACTTAATGATGATGCCTTTCAACTCCATCTCGGACAGCACTTCCCTCAATTTGCGGTAACGCACTGGGGGAACTCGTCGATAAGGGAACCGGAAGGGGTGGTTATCAGTGAGGTGTATACGATGAACAAAGCCCTTTGCTTTCCCGCAGTCCAGCTTATCCCTGGAGAAGATGTCTTGGTAAGGACAAGTTTAACTAGTCTCTGACTCAACTCCTCTGACACTTCACAAACTTCAAGTTTTGTCTCTCCCAGTCCACACACACTCAGCTGCTGAAAGGGATCAGCTGTGGAACCTGACTCAAAGGTACTGTCAGCAGTCTGACCAAGTTGTGACTCAGCCACACCCTGAGAGATGGGCAGCAACACATATGGATAAACATCTGCCACCTTTGCAATACGGCGCAGTGTTCCCGGGCTTTTGTGGGGTTTCGAATTCTCACTGCGACCCAGAAATCACCCCACATTGAAGTGACAACTCGTCTGACGATTATGTCCCTGGAAGCTGAACGGGAGGAGGTGGGCTTAACGATGACAGAGCTCCCAGGTGATACAGGGGCACTGCTGGGCACTTCCCCCACACTACACACTCTTGCTGCCGCAGTCTCACAGTGCCAATTTTGTCAAGTAGTTCAGGACCAGACCAGCAAGTTACACAGCTGAGCAACTAAAGAAACTGCTCACAATCGGGGTCAAAGTTCCAAGAGTGGATAAGCTCCCAGTACTTGTCGTCAGATCTCATTTTCTGTGTCATGGGCCGAATAACATTGGTCCCAATGATGAGCTCATCGCTCTGTCCTGAAACCAGAAAAACTGGTACAATGAACATAAACATAAATCTCCATATCAAGGTCATAAATACATTTTGGCTGAGTTGTAAGGCTACCACATCCCACTTGGACCACATTCTCAGGCACTGGCTGGGGGTTCGAAAGGACACCAGCCACCCTCATCTCAGACTCTGCCTCCACACTAACTGTGCATGACATGCTCCCTGAATCAAGCATTACTTTCAAAGTAGGTTGACCCTTAATGGACACTGGAGCATTAAACAAGTCACTAGCTCCTTCCACTCTGACAGCCCACAACGATTACAGTTTTGACAGGAAGATTATCGCAGCACACAACATAAGTGGACTGTAGGTCTTGCTTGTCAGTGAGGGTGTCACTTGCACAGCCTGCGATACCTCTCTTAAAATACGAGCGGGCTACTTTAAATCAGCATTGGCAGCGGACTGGGATGGCACAGCTGAGGAATGAGGGCATTCAAGCCTTACATGACCTAGGTTGAAGCAGTTTTGGCACAGTCTGTAAAGTCTGCAATGTGCATGTGTCGAGTGATCTGTGGAACCACAGACTCAGTGCGACAGGCTCAAAACGCTTCTGGTTACGAGGCCAATCACGTTGACGACATACTGGCTTACGGTCCAAGGGCTCGTGGTAACCTGTTTTTTGGCCGATGGCAAGAGATGTGTTGCACAAGCACAGCACTTTGTCAAACATGGCCACAACCTGGTGAACACCAGGATCAGCAGCCCAACACTCAACATTAACGATTGGCCGATTGCTCAACTTGCCCAAAAAGCATCTTCAGGAAAGCAAATGTATGACCACCCGACAGGGAAAGTGGGAATTTTCACAGGAATATCATAATTTTGCATTTATTAAAAAATTATTGTGTCAATAGATTTGATAATTCACGGCCGACATTGTGTGAAACAACGTGACAACATCAGTTTAACATACGAGTTATCTGACATTGCGTGAAACAACGTGACAACAACAGCTTAACATGAGTTTTCTGATCCGCTGGAGCTTGACTGAACAAGCCAATGAGCTGCCTTCTTCTACAGCGTAATGGGCGCCTTGTGCTTTCCTCAAGTTGAACATCAAAATACAATTAAAGAAAATCTGAGGTAAGAAAGCCCATCCGACGTAGTTATATTTTTTCATGCAAATGATAAGTGCTGTCATCGATGACAATATTTTGACATGACACAATTAGTCGGTGCTATATATGGTGATGAAACAGCAACACACAAAGGGGAAAAGCGGCCGACATATTGTTGAATGCTGCATCCGGTCAGTGTTGTAAACAAATCCACGTGTTTGAAATTACACACTGATTGGCAATTCATACTTCCTATTGAGTTGTTTGTGGGACAGGATTAGTATTGAGCAACGTGTCTGTTGTATGTTCATGGGAGTTGTTCGGCTGTGTTTTTAAATTTGTATTCGAAAGCTGTCGGAAGCTGTCTTTTAAATACTGTTAGTGTAATCTGATAATCATTTCGGATCTAAACTGATTTTTTTAATATTGATCATAAAGGAATATTTTCGCTATTACTCCCTGGGAAAGTCGTAGCCATATACTGTACAATTATATAATCTTTCCTGTAATTTTGCACAGTGCAAATTGATGACCTGTCCTCCTATTTAATTCATGGGGACTTCAGGGAATTATTGGTGACCAGTGGCTATGATGGTGAGGATGTAGCCAAGTTCAAAGCATTCAAATCATCTGGTGATGGGAACTCCCTTTTTAACAGCATTTCTCTCCTGATTGTTGGTATGTAAATTGTATTTTAACCATTAAATTTGAGAAAACATGAATATTTATGGGACATTCTGAAATTTGTGATTTGAGTTTTCACGACGTATACAATTAAACATTGCGAGGACTCTCAGGTCTTAAAGGTTTTCTTTTCTCCTTTATGTTTTATTTTTTTCCCCGTTATCTTGGTGTCTAAATTTGTTAGTCAATAACTCAAAAATATATGTCTGGATCCCTATGCCATGGTAATCAAGATCTCAGTGACCACAATCAGGACCACATGTTCACATGGGCCACCACCTACTAACCTAGTGTGTACTTTATGTTCTAATATTAATCAGAAAAATAGTGTCTGTATTACTGTGGTTCATGTTTTCTGTTCGATGGCTGATTAAACCCTCTGAAAATTACTGGAAAAAAGATAGGATTAGTCCCCGATGTCTAGTTTTCTGGATTGTCACAAAGTGTTGACAAAAAAAATTACTTGAATGGTGGAACTGTTTCAGTATCAGAGAACTTGGCAGTTTCCCTACGGTCACATTGTAACAAATAACGTGAATGAAATACTTCACTCATCCTCGCCTGGACCAGCTGTGTGCTGACTCATATATGGACAAAATTACATGATTACACAGTCTTTTGAATCAAGACTTTCTTGAAGTATTGGAGGGATCTTCATTCACTACTCCCGCTCTTGATGGTATGATGCATAATGCCAGACAAACGAAAGTCAACAAAAGATGGTGGTCTGTTCTTCATCTTCGTAGGATCCTATAACAAATGTAAAATATCAGTTTATCCTGACGTACCTACACCATGCCGCTCATTGATGAACTCAGTAATTCAACCTCTGAACAATAAGATTGTCAACTTTTTGTCAAAATACCCCAGTGATCATTTGAACCCATTGATCATAATATGGACCAGGCATGGTGATCTGAATGTACAGGATGGTGCCATATTTGAACCAAATCATGTTGCCTCAGTCATAAACATTGACAAAATTGAACAACCACGTGTGTCGAAAAGGAGGATGATCAGTACACCAGTCACCAACAGCAATAAAGAACGTGGCCAGTCGTCAATTAAATTTGTAATTCCAAACAAAATACTTCGACTTACTTCTGTGTCTGAGGAGACTGAGACTGTAATGAATACCCTTGATTAGTCTTCTGAAACCCTTCGAGGAGCTGCTTCAAATTCAACCCCTCCTGAGTCTGCAACGTTGCCACAGTGTAACAATGAAAACACAGCAGTTCAACACCAACAGACCAAATCTCCCTCATCTCTACTGTTTTAAGTCAACCCCATGATTCAAGCTGTCGAACTGGGTCTTCAAAAAAAAAGGTATTTTCCTTCAAATTTTGCCCATCACATCCCCAAAGTCTTTATCATGCTGATCCAACACACCCATTCTAAACAAAATGTCACTTCCAGTGCCAAAGAAAACAACAAGAAATATTAAAAAACAAAAATAAAACAAGAATACCAGATGTCATGGGCACAGGGGTTTCATGAATTAATGTATGGTGAGAAGAACATGACCTGCAAATTTTGTAGTTAGAAAAAGGAGCTTGGGGCCCTCAGTTTTGATCACTGGATCAAAATTATTTAGGAATACAATCATCAGTCACCGGCAGTCTCCTAAACACATATTAGCAGCCAATGCAGCCACCTAGTTTGTTCAAGGACAGGGGGCCATTGATAAGAATGATTCGAAAGTTTGGGCACCAGCACAAGTGGCTCATCATCAAGTTGTTCAACACAGCATATTTCATCATTCACAAAGAGATACCATTCACCAGCTTTCCAGACATGTTGCACCTCCAGATCGAGAATGGGTCTGACCTTCAGCGCCTGGTCTTGTATTCCACAGACATGGCTTGCAGAAGGTAAGTTCAAAAAATTCAAGTCAATATCCAGGAATAATTTAACAACAAATGATCAATTATTTTGTCAATTGAAGAAACAATGGCTTTATGTTGCATACATTTTCCAAATTAATTACAATTTAGATAAATAAATCATAATATCAATTGTAAGCATTTGGTATGTCTTTTAAAGTTTATTTGCTGATCATGATGAAACAAATTATTTACAGATATTTTTTCCATTTTGCAGATTGATTGAGTACATTGTCAGAGCTCTGAGAGAGCCAGTTCTCGAAAGCCTTGAAAATACCGACATCCCATTAATCATGTTTGATGTGGCGGTGGAACTTATCTATTGTAGGTAACAATTCTGTACTAGTGATGCACAACAGTCATATCAATCTGTTTAAAATGCAGATATCTGGACCATGGTCATCCTCGAGATGTTCTAATTGAGTTGGCCGACATTGAGCATCATGCTGATCCAGATAGCGTTTTCACATGCACAGATGACTCCACGGAGAAATCTGCTGGTAAGTCAACATTCCAATGTTATCTCTCTTCTCTTAGATTGTTGAAATCTGAATATAAGTGTCTATTATTTATTTTTTGCAGGTAACGACTGGATAACAATGGTGGTTAATATAGACTGTGATGGAGCATCGGTCAACCTGGGTCGGAACAACAGTGTCTCGACACATTTCACAGACAATGAGAGGGACTATGTGGACCCAGTCCACTGTGGAGCACATTGTCTGGATTGGCAGTCTTGGCTGGGATCCGTGAGAATAACCATCTGGTCACCATCACTGACATTCTCAAAAAGATACACAAACGCTATCAATATAGTCCAAAAGCTCTAAGAGAGTAGAGGGGTGTGGCTCAGCCCATAAAAATATTATTTAGTATTTTATTCACTTGTCATTTTATTTGTTAGTCATTTGTTATTGTGCCAAACCTTTACCATATTTTTAAAAATTTAGATATATGTTTTTATTATTTTATTTATTTTTTTGTCACATGGATGCAATAAACGATAACAAAATTTATGATATATTTTATATGATGTCGGGATTATCAACAGTTGCTATAAAAGCATGTAATATTTGTTGAAAGCTATGGCAAGTGGACTTTCAAATGGGGCAAGTGACATTTAGATTCACTTGACCAATAGGGCAAGTAGCTGCAAAAGTTAATGTTGAGCTCTGCAGCCGTTGGAGCTAAAAAAGTGATGGCAGTAGGAGGAGGAGAAATTGCAGCAGGCCCATTTGAACACACCGTCCTCTCATTTGACATTGACTGGTTGCGAGTCAAAGCGATGTATGCAGAGAGACAGTAGGCCATTTTGGCTCACAGGCCACTGATGAAGCCTTGGACATGGCAGTGTCGAATGGACGAAATGAGGCGGTCACCGGGCTCTGAAAAAGATGACGAACCCATTATGTGTCGGGATTGAGCTGTCATCTTCCACACATTCCTCACATGACTGTCCAAACACTCCTGAACCTTTGCTGCGGTCCATCGCTCAGGCGGTTTTAACTGAAAAGATACGGCGAAATTGGGGTCAGGACAATGAGTAATAAACACTACACTTATCTCCCCCTTCTTCGAAGGCGTTCATCTGCAGCATCAATGGATTTGTTAAGGTGAATCCAGTAATCCATAGCACTCTCATTTGTATGTGGGATGGTATTGTAGAAGTCCTTCATGGGCAAGTTGGAATATGACAGTCCACTCAAGTGACCCTTTATGATGTTAAACACAGCTGTTTGTAGGTTAGTTACACTCAACTCAGCGCCTGGGAAGGGAAACTTTGCTTTGCCCGACAGTCTCGACATGAGTGAGTGCTGCATATCCGAATTCATCACAGTATAGAATCTGTGCTTATCAAAATGCTAAATGATATAAGGTTGAATACTAACTCGGGAAAGTTGTCAAATTTAGTCTTGTTGGATCTCAGTGCGGCTTTTGATACTGTTGATCATAATACAGTGTAGAGCAGGTTGGAAACATGGTCAGGACTAAATGGAACGGTCCTTAAATGGTTCTGATCATACCCGGAGGAAAGGAGCTGCTTTGTAACCATTAGAAGTGCTCAATCTCGACAAATGGCAATGACCTCTGGGGTAACTCAAGGGTCAGTTCTTGGACCCCTCTTGTTCAGCCTTTATATGCTACCTTTGGGTCAAATTCTTCAAAATTTTAATTTTGACTATCATAGCTAGGCAGACGACACAGTTATCTGTACCAGTGTCTCGAGATGACTGTAGTTCAATTGAAGTGTTGTGCCACTCTCTAAAGCAAATAAATCACTTTTCTTCAACTAACCAAAACCAAACTGAGACAATTGTTTTTGGCAATAAAGAAAATAGAATTGCTGTTAAATACCTGGACTCACTATCTTTAAAAACCAAAGACCAAGTCCAAAACCTACGATTTCTGAAAAATTACATCCTGACTTTCACCAGTCATATCAAAATCAATCACAAAAAGTGCCTTTTACCATATGAAGAAGATCTCTCGAGAGAAGCCTTGTATGTGTTAAGCAAACCAAGAATCTCAAGTAGACGTGACTGATGTAATGGTCTTCTGAGTGGACTCCCCAGAGCCTTCAACAGCTGCATCTCATTCAGAATGCTGCAGCTCAGGTTCTGACCAGAACAAAAACAGTATATGCTCTGACCTAACTCCACTTCTAAAGTCCTTAAACTGGCTTCCATGAAGCTTTAGAATAGATTTTAAAAGTTCTGCAACTGGTCTATAAATCACAAGATGGTTAAATGGACAGAGCGACAAAGAGAGTGAAATGATCTGTGATGGAGATGTTCTGAAGCTCTTCAATGACAACTTAAGCAAGTTCAGCGACAAGAGGATGAATAAAACTGACTATTTTAGCCATTCCACGTACACGACATATTACAGTCACTGTTTGGAACAAGGCATTTCCAAAATCTGTGTAAATATCTTATTTCACAACATATATTTCTGTGGCATATAGTCCAGTGTGGCTAATATATGTAAAGAAATATTTTTTCCTCCATAAAGTGGGTGGATTTTACAATCCGATGCACTCTTGTCCAGAAAATACAGTCAACGTGGATGTTACCTTCTCATTCCATTTGCTCAGCACTTGCTTGAAGACGTCATATAGGTGGTCGATCTCCTGGATGGCGCTGCTTGGATCCGCGTGCAACCCAACCAGAATAAAATTCTTGACAGCTAATGACAAAAGCCATTGTTTAAAAACACCACAAACAAAGAATATCGTTCTCTGGGTACTTCCTTACCAGTTGTGTTGCTGTGGAAGTAAACTGCAAATGGTGCTCGAACAAATTGATTGTGATTCTGGTACTGATGTTGACCCATTACATGAACAGTCTTTGTCCTGATGAAAAAAATATTAGGAACAACTGAACAGTTAAAACTCAGAAGAGGACATCTCTATTTTTGGTGAATTTGATATTTATTTATTTTTAATTGCTGGTCAAAGTGAATACATTTAACCGGGGTATTCTCAGTTTATATCAATTAAATGATTTTGGCAAGCAATTTTACTTGTTCAAATACGGTTTACGGTTTGTCAATTTTTGCATAATATGAAAACTCAAGACAAAATCAGAAACAGTCAAGTCCTACTTTTTACACAACTATAATATGAGTGAAATGGCATGCTTTGTAAAAAATATTAGTAGAGTGTACTTGACTGAAATTTAACCTTATTCCTAACCCTTTAGAAGGAGAGTCATGACATTGATTGCAGTTATCTCAAGATCCAGCCAAACCAATTGATGATTGGGGATGCTTCCTCAACGAATCGCGAGCATCCTCAAGGCAAATAATGCATCTGTGGTACTCTTTCTAGGCATGAAACCATACTGCTACTACCACACTACTGGCATCAGTCAACATATTTCCATCGCCATCCTTAATCACCTTTACTTGCTGGACATCCTTCCCATCTCTATGCCTTTGTCTGGCCAACCTGTAGAGATCCTTTTCTCCTTCTTTCATATCCAACCTGGTGTCCATGATGTCATATGCCTCTTGTTTAGCCTTCGCCACCTCTACCTTACGCGACCCTACGTCGCACCTCAAAGCACTCCTTTTGCCTCTCCTCAGTCCTCTTCATGTCCTATGTCTTCTTCCCTAATCTCTTTCCTTGAATGACTTCCTGTACTTTGCGGTACCACCACCAACTCTCCTTCTCCCCTTTCCTACCAGAAAACACCTCAAGTAGTCTCCTGCCTGCCTCTCTGAAAACCTTGGCAATAGTTTTCCAGTCTTCTGGGAACTCTTCCTGTAAGTCAAGAGTCTATCTCACCTCTTTCTGAAAGGCTACACAACATTCTTCCTTTCTTAACTTCCATCACCTGATTGTCTGCTCTACCTTTGCCTTCTTATCTTTCTACCCGCTACCAGAGTCATCCTACACAACACCATCCTATGCTGTCGAGCTCCACTCGCCTCTGCAAGTCATAGTTAGAAATTCAGATAATGTAGTTTGAAGGCAAAAAAGAGGAGGAATGCACAGACCCTACAGCTGTGTGTAGGGGACTTTGAATGTTGGAACTATGACAGAAAAAGCTCAGGAGTTAGTGGACATGATGATTAGGAGAGAGGTTGATATATTGTGTATAGAGGAGAGCAAGTGAAAAGGGAGTAAGGCAAGAAGATTAGGAGCAGGGTTTAAATTATTTTGCCATGGAGTAGATGGGAAGAAAAATGGAGTAGGGGTTATTCTAAGAATGTATTGGAGGTGAAAAGAGTATCAGATCGAGTGATGAGGATGAAATTTGAAATTGAGGGCATTATATATAATGATTAACGGCTATGCCCCGTAGGTTGGATGTGACCTCGAGTTGTAAGAGAAACGCTAGAAAGAACTAGACGAAGTAGTCCTGAGCATCTTAGTCAGAGAGTGAGTTGTGATTGGTGCAGATTTCAATGGATATGTTGGCGAAGCAAACGGGCGATGAAGAAGTGATGGGTAAGTACGGCATCCAGCAAAGCAACTTTGAGGGTCAGATGGTGGTGGACTTCGCAAAAAGGATGGAATTGGCAGTGGTGAACACTTGTTTCCAGAAGAGACAGGAACATAGAGTGACCTATAAGAGCAGAGGTTGAAGCACACAAGTGGACTATATTTTGTGCAGATGATGTAATTAGAAGGAGGTTACTGACAAAGTAGTGGTAGGGGAGAGTGGAGCTCGATAGAATAGGATGGTGGTGCGTAGGATGAATCTCGTGATTTGAACTTTAGATATTTTTCAAGACTCACTTCTTCAGGCTCATCCCCTTTAAAGTGTATGGAATGTCTACTTTCTAATGCACATTATCTCATCTAGACAAAATGTTCAACTGCACCATAAAATGCATAACCTTTTCGATGTTTTTACCAAAAAATCCAAGAGTTTATGATTAAAGTCTGCAAACTTTGACCGAGTTTCCCATATCTGAAAAACGCATGTAGTTGACCTAACCCTGGTAAACACATCATACTGCAGACAGTTGCTCATACAAGCACAGGCAGACTCATCGCGTTGTACAATGAACGGCCAGGTGGTCGTGTACCTATTTACAAAATACACGGCGTTTGCACAGTTTTAAACCAAGACCGAAAACTCCAAATACATTGAAGACTATTTTACTTTTATTGCACTTTCATTATTTGCTTAAATATGACCTTATACATTTAATCAACGGATAAAGTGTTGGCCATTTGTTAATCAGACAAGGATGTGTTGTGGAGCCGGTGGTTGTCCTTGATCTTTGTACGCAGAAAACCGGCTGGCGCCATCCTCCTATCCCAGGCATTGCCGTGGAGACAAACACCAGAAAAGGAGTGGAAAGCCACAGCCACTTTCACCATGGACCCATACATATAAAAACCCTTGTCTTCTTCTTGGGTCATCTTGTCAGAAGACACACGTCTCGTGTGCGGCAGATACCGAGATAAGGCCCTGACGTCTGTACTGCACATTCCTTTGTAATAAATCCATTTGCTGCTAACTTTTTCTAATCATTGGTCATATCTTCCTCGACTCGTGAACACGCGTAGGGTCCAAACTCGCAAATCCCTACAATTTGGTGACCCCGACCATAAGTCGAGGGAGGTAGACGAGCGTTGGCCGTCGACAGATGAGTTAAAGACAGACATATGAGAAACACAGGAGTGTTATACGGACAAGTCGAGGCTGGTCGTCTGTACTTATGACTTCTCCAGGTCGCGGCCAAAACCAAAACGTAAGCAGGAGCCTGTTTACTGTCAGAGTCTGGATACTGAACTGCCCAAATTTGAGAAGTATCAGACTGTTCATGCCTCATATGAGTTATTGAGAATAAGAGATAAAGAGAATAAGTGATATAGAGAAGTTGTATATCCCGTCGTAGCTGACGTATATTGTAGACGTACAATTGCACTGTGAGGTTTACCTGTTACACCTAAAGGGGATGGGATCCCTTAAAAACAGAGGGTTTGCCGTCAGTTTGAGCCTGGGACGTCGCAAGGGGCGTATGAAAAAAAACGAATAGTTTAGGCTAATTTGTTGCGCAAAGGAATTTGGTTGGGTTTAGTCAAAGAAGAGTGACCACTAAATTAAAGAAACAATCATGGATGGTGAATTTGATCATGAATGTGCTGAATCCAACTAAAGATGAAATGTACGTTGCAATTGAGCGGCAAATGATGCTTAATGTTGACAAAAAGAAACAAAATAAAGAAAGGAACCTTGCATTAAAATAATGGCAAAAGTACAACTTGGGGAAAATCTGCGATTGGGATAAACTGACGAGGAAGTTATAGGAAATTGACAGAGACTATGTAAATATAAATATAAATGTAAAAGACTAAAAAAGATGTAAGAGAGATTAAATAAGGGCTCATGGAATTTAAAGAGGTGAACAGAGAAAGGCGCACTGCGCATTTAATGACAGTGACAGTGACGCCAATGTTGAAGAAAAAAAGGGTAATGGTGAGTCTAATGAAGGCAAAGTAAGTAAAGAAGATGGTAGTTATTCCCGGACCGGCGCCAAGCGCGTCCCTGTATCCAACACTCTCTTCCTCCTCTGCGGGGGAGATGAATGTTGGAACGCGACCAGGAAACTACCCGAGACGGCTGGTAAGGTGGCATGTGACATTGAGGGCATCAAGGAGACCATGAGGAAAAGAAGATGGGGCTGAGAAAAGTTGTATTTGATATGTGGACGCGAGTGAAGGATTGCAAAAATGAGAAAGGAGGTACGTCGAATACGCACACACGCACGCATTCTGAATCACACGTAAGTACACCACACACACACACACACACACACACACACACACACACACACACACACACACAGGAAGCGAGAAGCGCTAAAGGAGGGGGGGTTAGTGAAAACTGTCTTGTTGATTTGATGTGAAGCGTCCTCTCGCATCGGAAATAACACGATGATTATTAAGTTTGTTATTATTATTATATTATGGCAGCACGGTGGGGCAGCTGGTAAAGTTTTCGCCTCACAGTTCTGAGGTCCCGGGACCTGCCTGTGTGGAGTTTGCATGTTCTTTCCATGCCTGCCCAAAAACACGCAACATCAGTTGGAGACTCAAGGTTGCCCATAGGTGTGATTGTGAGTGCAACTGTTGTCTGTCTCAATGTGCCCTGCGATTAGCTGGCAACCAGTTCAGGGTGTACCCTGCCTCCAGCCCGTTGACAGCTGGGATTGGCTCCAGCACTCCTCGCGACCCTCATGAGGATAAGCAGTAAAGAAAATGGATGGATATTATATTAATATATTATATAACAAACAAACAAAACGCTACATGGTTGAAAACTCTTTTTCCCCCAGGCTTTTTAGAATATATCCACTTTTTAATCATATTACTTGCACTGTATGCAGTTTTAATTGTCTTTTTTAAATTGTTTTTGTCATTTTTATTGTTTTTATCCCGTTTTAAATGTTTTATCTATTTTTTTTCAAAAGCCTTAAATCAGGTCCAATATACAAGCCGTTTGATCTTAAAGATGTTGATTGTCTTGTTCGCTTGCCTCATCTCTCTTCTGGTGGTAGTGCATGGGTGTCTAGTTTTGTGCAAACTTTACAGGGGTATACACTCTGCATGGGAGACTGGAGACAAGCAGCATCTAGATCATGCACTAGTATTGAACACAGAGAAATCGAGACAACTGTAGGTATGCTTAACATACCCAATGGAATTCGAGCGTCTGGCCGCAGCTATCAGAGAGAGGTTCCGCACTCCTGTCACAGCCGCACCCACTTAATTCCCCAATGTTAAACGACCCACTTGAGCACTTGACTAACTGTACTAAACTTTGGACTGAATCCACTGGACATCACCCTGGACAGTCTGGTTAGGAGGAGGCTATGTTCAGGACTGGGATCCTGGCAGGTCTCCCTGAACCAGTACAGACCAACTCTTAAAGCGGACCCTGACCTTCTGTCCAGAGATGAGCCTAGATTTAGACGACACTTAGTGCATCACCTCAAAATTTATTCAAGCCAAAAACAGGGTGAGGATAATGAAATTACAAAACTCCAAAAACAACTTCTTAACTTAGGCACAGGCAAGACGTAAAGGTCCAAAACCACACCAGAATTTTTTGGCAGACACAACCACCTAGTCAGGCAGGTGGGTTCTCGGGTAACAGCCGGGTGGATACGCAGGTAGGCGTGAAGGGGCCGGGGAGAGTGCAAGAACATCTACGTGATCAATGTTTTGGTTGTGGTTCCCCTGATCACTGGATTAAAGACTGTTTTACAGCTCCTCCAGCTCAAGCTCCAATGCAAGGGCGTGGTGGCTGGTCCAACAGCCAAGGGGGCCAAGGCAGAGGCAGAAATGACAGCTTTGGCAGCCCACCTTGGCAGCAGGATGGACAGCAGCAGGTTGGACAGTTCCACTAGGGGTGCCCAGGAAGCCAGGGGTCAGGCGATGCAGGTGCCATAATCCCCATATCTGTTGCGGGGAGAAAAGTGAACACTCTCATTGATAGAGGGGCAAACCACTCCTCATTCAACATCTCGCTCCTGGACACTTTATTGTCACAACACACTGTGCAATTGATGGGCTTCTCAGGGACTCAACGGGCCTTGCAATGGACTCAACCCCTACCAACAATCTTAGCTGGACAGAGCTTCCACCATTCGTTTATAATGCCGGCAGCTGACAGCGTCTGCCACTCTGGACAATGGCTTATGGCACCTGTGAGTGAACCAACTCCAACTGTGGACATTTATTGGGCCTGACTTGAACCAGAAACACAGCTCAAAACTGGTCTCATACATCAATTTCCTTTGTGGAAGCCTTGGTAAAACACTCTTAGGGCTTACCTGCCTCCACGAGATCCATATTGCACGCTATATTACAACCTCAACCACGATCTAGTACACATGGAAAACTTTGCATACACACAAGGCGATGCTTGGGAAATTACATCCACACATATATACGCAGCAAGAGAGGGTGTAGCGGCATCCTGCTCTCTTACACCAGATCAAATGACATGGTTCAAAATGCAAGAAGAGTCAGTACCCCACATTTCACTCGCTCTGTCTCCAGGACACGAGGCCCGGCAGCTGGGACCTATGTTGAAACGACTGACTCAATTGACTGACTGGGAAGACACACCACTCTCTAACGTACAGATGTCCAAATCTACAGATGCATACAGCATCATTGTTCCTAACGTACCTCCGAGAACGAATATCACCATATTAGAACACGAGACCCTAACTAGAGAACATGGACGTGACTACTCTGACCACGACGACGCCAAGTCAATGTTAAACTGCCTAAATTAGTTTGGTCCTCTGGACCCTTTAATGTTGGACATTGTACCAAGACACCAGATATTAAAATGACTGTTTTTCCAGGATCTCATGTTTACAGACCTCAATATTCTTGGCCAGCGGCTGCTAACCAGGGGATGGAGGACACTCTCACTGGCCTGTGGAATTCTGGAGTCTTGGAAACATCCCCCTCCTCGTGGTGTACACCACTCAGGCCAGTTTTAAAATCAGATGGTAACACTTATCGTCTGGGGCGTGTTGAGAGCTGTTAATGGTGTAACGACCACACCATTATTACCTCTACCAGACCCCCACAGAATGTTGTCTGCCATCACACCTGGTTTGAAATACATCATAGCGATTGATTTGGCAAATGCATTCTTCTGTGTCCCACTCGCACTCGAGTGTAGACACTTGTTTGCATTCAGATATCATGGACACAAATTGCAATACACCAGGTTACCGCAAGGCTTCAAAAATTCACCTGGAATCTTCAATCAATGTTTGAAATCATTGCTGCAGGATCTATATCTCAGCAGAGTTGTGTTTTTCTCTAAACTTGTTTTGCTTCGTTTGCATGAGCTGGGATTCAAAGCTTCCAGAAAGAAACTTCACTGTTGTCGCAAATCGGTGACCTTCTTGGGCAGAGTGGTGTCCTCTGAAGGATCCACTATGTCCTGGGAGCATCATTCTTCTATTCTACAGATTCTTTTTATCCACGTGCTGATCTCTTTGTCCAACCTCTGACTAATGGTAGGGTTCTGTTCACTGATGGTTGCTGTTACTGTAAGTCGAATGGCTCTTTGACTGTGGCGGCCGCAATAGTGGAGCAGCAACCCTCAGGTGAATTTGTAACTGTTTCCTCTTCCGTACTAACATCTGCTCCCTCAGCCCAGGCAGCGGAAGTGCTTGCACTCTGTCTCGCACTGGAATTGGTGGTCAGACAATCTGTCACTCTCTATTCTGACTCATCTTACGCTGTCTCTGCTGCTGTGTTGGACCTGTCTGCCTGGAAACTGAATTATTTTAAAACAGCTAAAGGTACTCCTATTGCACATTTGACACTGATCCAACGATTGGATAAAGCCCTGGCCAAACCTTCGGCAGTGGCTATCTTCAAGGTCACAAGAGTTGTTTTATAAACAAAGCCCTATCTGTTGATGAATGGTTTAGGGTTTTGACAGGCATTAGCGCAGTAAAGAATAATTGTTACTAGTGGCAGAACAAGCGGTGAATAAAACCCCGACTGACTGTTTCCTCTTCTGTCAACTCCACCTGTGTTCTAGATCTTGTGAAAAATTATGTGCCAACTAAAAATGAATGCAAAATTTGGGATACTGCTCACCCGGTAACACCAGCCCAAAAGAACAAACCTGTGTTTACGATAAACCCGTGTAAACCTGTTTTTAATCGTGCTGTGGGACACCAAAACTTCACCTGTATTGGTCGTGGTGCGGAGGGGACCGTATCTTCTTTTGCCTATTTACGTTGTTCTTCTCACCCAAGATGATCTGGCGGTTGTTCCTGAACACTTCAAGGAAGCTCTTAGCCTATTACACCGTTCACGTAGGTCCAACTCTACATGACTCGGTGTAGATGACCCCACTTTCACCATTAATCCATACATATAAAAACCCTGTGTTACCGACCAGCCCTTGTCTTCTTCTTGGGTCATCTTGTCAGAAGACACACGTCTCGTGCGCGGCGGATGCCTAGATAAGACCCGGACGTCTGTGCTGCACATTCCTTTGTAATAAATCCATTTCCTGTTAACTTTTTGTAATCATTGGTCATATTTTCCTAGACTTGTGAACACGCGTAGGGTCCAAACTCGCAAATCCCTACAACATACAGGACATCAAAGCTTTTAATATTCATCAGTTTATGACTAACTAAACCAAACAAGAACTTCACCAATGCTTACCGGTCTTTGTTTCCAACACGAGGCATATCATACTCCCGCATGCTCAGCACTTCCTTCATGGCCAGCTATTTCGTCTGCATTCAAACTTGTATGCTGTCTAACTGGCTCAAATTGATAACGTTTAACACATTTATAAAGGTTATATTCTTCACCGTCTTTGTGGGAGCCTTCCGAATAGTGTTCATCGCTCGAAATATCAGAAAATTTGTCCTCCTTACAATGTATTCCAATGCTTGCCATAGTTATCACTGGTTCTGACGTCACTTTTCTACTCGGCTGTTTCCACTTCGTTTCCATCTTTTTTCAGCAAATCCAGCAATGTGCGATCATTTTTTGCCGATAATCAAAAAATAAAAACGCTTCCTTCAGAACGGATTTGCTCGATATTGTGGGAGACAGTAATCCGGAGCAAAAGTTGATGTTTCACTATCTTATTTCACTATCTCTATTTTAGAAACAGATTCATACCAACGGAAGATGAGAGAGTATTCGCCAAATCAGCGCATCTCCTGTTTTTCCGGTGCGACTCCAGTGCTTTGACATCCATCTTTTCAAGCTGGTAACTCTGCTTGCACAGATGGCAGTAAAACATGTGCCGATCTTTTGGATCTCGACGAACCCAGCTCCCAAACTCCTTACTTTCAACCCAAGCTTCTTGAAAAATGCACTTCCCCATGATACAAGTTGGATCGATGAAAGAACTACGCTACGTCGTAACGAAGACGAAGTGAAATGCCTACTCACGGAAGCAAACAATGGAATATCGACAAGATGGCAACTTAGTTGTCAACACGGTGACTTCCGTTGACAATTTCAGGCTGATTTGGACGCCAGATGGATTGTTATTTATTTTTTTTAAATAAAAGATTAATTTATTTTTTAGGGAGAATTTTGGCGGTAGAGGTCCTCCCTTTGATATTTTTTTTAATTTAAGGCCTTTTTAGGGGCGTGACCGGTTTTCGTGGATTTTAAGGACTTTTAGGAGCCCTTAAATGCACCTTTGAAAATTTAGGGGTTTTTAGGGACTTTTAGGGCCGCGTGCGAACCCTGTCAGAAGAAAGACGACTTCTTGTCTGTTTTTTGTGCAAATATTCCAGCAAGTTAGGTGATAAACCTAACAAAGCTCTACACTTATGTCCCTTTTCATGGATGTTAAACAGTGGATTGAACGGTGTTGCCCCTCGGTGGGTGTGTGGCGTGAAAGTGTCCTTTTCAAATCTGCAGAAAAAGCTCTTGAGGGTCATCGGCTAGCCTACTCTTGTTTTCTACTGGGGGGAATGTCCCTTGTAATTAGTGAGCGATTGTAATCCATGCCAGACTGATTTGGAGTTATTAGCGCAAAGACGTTTTTCCAGTTTAGCTGCATAGTCCTTCTTTGCAATGTTAATTTCTTCAGTCAGCTGGTTTCTCATGCGATTTTAGAGGGCCCTATCCCCACTACGATATGCAACATCTTTAGCCTGGTGGAGTTGCCTAAATCTGGCTGTAAACCACGGCTTGTTGTGACTGAACGTGCGAAAAGTTTTTGTTGGTACACCTCCTCACAGAAACTGACATATGCCTGTATGTAGGTATTAAGTAGAGTAAGCAGTGATCAGAGGAGCCTTGGGGAGTGCGGGGAAGTCCACGATATGCGTTTTTAATGGAAGTATAACAGTGGTCTAGAGTATTATTTTGCCTTATCATACATTTTACACGCTGTTTAAATTCAGGGAGTTCGTGGTTAAGTTTAGCTGTTTTAAAATCTACGATAGTGAGTGGTGAATCGAGGTGTTTTTTCTGAATCTCGTTTACCTGGTCAGTGAGCTTTAGCAGTGCAGCGTTCATGCTAGCTTGAGGTGGAATGTAAACACCTACGAAAATGTGAAGAGTCAAATTCACACGGCGAGTACGACGGCTTACAGTTCAAGAACAATGACACCAAAAGCGGGCTGCAGTGTGTGCTGAGCTGTGTAAAGTCTGTCTACCATTTCTCATTGATATAAAAGCATATTCCACCGCCTTTCGATGTTCGTGGTTACTCCTGCTATGCAGTCCGCTCAAAAAAGATGAAAGCCGGGTAACATAACGGGACCATCGGGGACGTGTCCACAAAGCCAAGTCTCTGTGGAGCACAGGGGGGGGGAGAACATCCAAAGTCTTTGAAGGTCTTGATAAGAAGCTAAATTTCATCCATTTTGTTGACTACAGAGAATAGGTTGATGAGATGAATAGACTGAAACGCCAGTGTGTGTCCCCTCTTTCTTGCGAGGCTTTCATCCAAAGCTTTGTAGAGAGCACCGACGAGTAACTCCAGAAAAAGATTCAGCAAATTGGCGAGAGTTGTGGGGAAAAAAAAGTCCAGAAAAGACTCCCTGATAGTTAGCAAGTCTTGTGTACTTGAATCCCGAGACCACAAAAAAAAAAAAAAACCAAAAAAAACACAAAAACATAAACAATGCCATGTAACACTGACCAGAATGCATAATGTGGAATCCATAGAGTACATGAAATTAGATTATCTGTAAATTATTTTTTTGTTTTTTGTCATTGGGAATGTGTTTCTACAGATTTGTGCCCAGTAATCAGTCACTAGTGGCTACCAGGGTGGCGCCGATTCCACAAATTCTTTGTGTGCTGTTACATACTTTATACATTAAATCTTATTTTAATTTTTCATTTTCAGGAAGTCATTCTAATATTTTTTGTGCGTCGTAAAATGCTTCAGTCCATTGTTCAACCACTAGTGGCTGTAACCTGTAAGGCTCATGACCTTTCCCAGCTGCAGGGGGCTGGCATCAGGGAAAACAAAACTCTACGCTGCGTGATCAGGGATGACAATGACCAATTGAGAATGACCAAAAACACTGAAAATGTCTGCCTTCAGCAGGCAGGGGGGATGGTTCAAAGGAGGGTGCGCCCCACCTTTAGGCACAATTTTTTTTTCATAAAACGCACTGTGAAATGGTGACCTCCAGTTACTTCTAACAGTGTAAATACAGGGCAATCATAACATTTTGAAAATTTAGAATATGAGTCCAAACAACCACAATAATTTTGCCAAACTCCAGACATAAAAATGTAGACTAAGTGAAATTTATATCATAGGCTACTGCACTTACAAGTTATACTTCAGAAATAAGTAAGAATAAATAAGTACAGAAGTAATTTGTTCACACACACATATATATATATTATATATATATATATATATATATATAAGAGAGAGAGAGAGAGAGAGAGTTTTTAGAGTTTGAGAGACAGTTTTCGTTCTTATCTGCACAGTTACACTTGTTTCAAGCCATGCCCATCTGACAGTTTTTTACCCCGTGGTTTTTATCAATATCCCTGGCACAATCTTCATCTTTTCGCCTCAAGACTTTTGCCATACTGGCAAATGTGAAGAGCGCTCAATAACATATGCGTACGTATGTCTAAAAGTTATAACTATGCTGTAATAAACAGAATTATTCTCTATGAAATGTTAACATCAGAGTCAAAATGCTGCCGGAAATCGGAATGTTGTCGTTATTATAAACACCAAATTTAATGCAAACAGATAGCAATGTCGTAAACAGATAGGGATGCCGTTTTCCGCTGTTGATCACAGCCTCTCCCATTGTCAAGCCGTACCCCCCCCTCACAAATTTTCTCAACCTATTTACACGTTTCACAAAAATGACAATTTCATCTGAAAAACCTCGGAGTTCCGCGAATCCGTGGAATATTCCCATCCCTGCGTGATGCATGCATATTTATCACTGCAAAGGATGTTTGCAGCGTCAACGGTCAATGTGTCTTGCAATTCACATTAGTTCTCACAGCGAGCTGACTGTCTGATTGATCAGTGCCTGAGCCACTAATCCCACTGTGGTTGTCATGCCAATCTGATTTGAACCAGGGCCATAGGTTTCATGGCGCACAGTACCAACCCTGGCTGTATGTGGAATGGTGGCACACACCTTGAGAGTGCCGAACATTTTCTCCCATTTTTAAGTTAACACAGGATGAAAAATTTAAACACTGTGATTTTCGGTTTTGAGACAGAATCAATACAATATTATATTTATTTCTAATATTGGTAAACCTCTGAAACTCAACACAGTCCTGTATATTTCTACAACTGGTTGTCAACATGAGTAATCCAACATGAGCAGTATTCTTCAGGAAACCATGTTAGTGTCCTACCTGTAGGTGAAGACATACTTTTGTAGATCATTAGGAGACTTTCCCAGACTGGAGCTGGACACCGAGCCATAGTGGTAACCTTCATACCTCCACACAAACAAACAAACAAACGCATACACTGGTACTCAGTAAAAGTACACATTAATATGAATTTAAAAATGTGTCTTTTGCCAGTGTGGCCTTCAATTTCACTTTTCAAAAAATATTCCTTTGATAAAATCCAGGGTTAGGGTATAAAAAAATATATATAAAATCAGTTTTGACAAAGAAATGTGTCTTTTGACCTTTTTTTGTCATTTATTTAAAACTATTAAATAAACATTCAGGGTTTTTGACAGATGGATGTATCATTTTACCATTTAAGAGCATTTTGGACTAAATATGGTGTCCTTTGTACTGATACATATTTTGAAAATATGTATATAATGATGCCTTCATATACAAATTGGATTCGTGGTGAGCATGTTCTTCTCTCAAACACTCGTATCTCAAAATATAATTCCTCATTAACATGAATGAAAATGCAATTAATCCATTCTAGCACGCTAGTGAGTTGGCCTCCAATTTAGGAGGCTAAACTTAAACTTAGGGGTAGAAAAGTGAGTGGGGAACTGGACCAAGTAAGAAGAGGAACCCTTACCACTTTCATATGGAATGAGGAGAGGTTTTTTTTCCACAGACAATATTTAATGTGTATGCTTCATATGCCAATCTGGCATTGTATTACAAAAGAAAGGGAAAGTAAAGAAGTAAACTCAGGTAATGACAAAAAAATTATGTTAATTTTGTTGTGCAAAACGGGTTTATGCAGTTGTTAGATTTATTATTTTATCATGCATTTGTTTATACCATCCTTGCCCGAATCATTCTCTTTGAGAGTGGCTGTGTGACCTGAGTGTAACTCGAAGTGTGACCCAGCCACATCTCGGGAGATGGTGCACTTCAAAGCAGATACTCCTCAAACACCATTGTTGTAAATGTTTATCTTAGTATTTGTCTTTGTGTTGGCATTGCTTTCTGTTCCTCCATTTGTTTCTTTGATCTTGTGACCTTTTGTTTTGAGAAACTAATAAAAACGGGGACACTGGTAAGACTGACTCAGAGCGGGTGTTGGCGTTGCAGCTGGTCAGTCAAACCAGTTTCTCCTCTAGAGCCAAATTGAAGACCTCTCTTGTCCCTTCATTTACATAATTCATCCTATTCTATCCTAATTCATTGTATAGCGATTGAGTTTAAACCGAACAGCAGTCAAGAAAGGTGCATTAGCATATATTAGTGCTGAGCTATGTTGGCGGCTCAGAATTTTAGCTCACTGGTAGTTCTCTGCGCTCTCAAACTGGAGATATCGTCACCACCCCCACCAAAAAAGGTAGCTAGCTCATGGTTGGCTGCTTGAAAAGTAGATCTTTTGGCAAACAAAAAGTCTGGGCAGCTCTGACATAGAGCATTTAATATATAGTTTTTCAAATGAAGACGTTTAAAGAACCTGTTTGTGTGTGTCTATCAATGATAGTTGGCATCATTTAACTTACAAGGTGCGAGCCTGACTGACTGAATGTTGCATCAATCATGTACTGTCATCACTTGGCAAGGGAGCGAGATGCTTATGGTGGTGGGGTGTTATTTTTAACGGCAGATCATGTTACTATCTTTTTTCTTATGGTTGTAGATGTTGATTAAGGCTGCGGATCATCTCTCAGTGTTTCACTGACAACCGATACGAGGTGAGGTAGGTGGAAGGGTTCCCTGGCATGAGGCCTCTTGAAGCAATGGATCTCAAAGCACCCCCGCAGGTCTGTGACTCGTATCTAAGGGGTTTTTTTTTTTTTTTTTTAGGGACACTTATCAGAGAACAGGTAAGGGTATATAACATCATCATAGTGGTCACCAATATGACTGTCATTACCCTGTTGTGCCAATAGTGGATATATTTCTGATAATTTTGAATTTGTCGGGGCAATAGCAGGGGTTATAAGTTGGTTAGGTGATGCCCTTATGCAGGGAATACAACAGCATGCACACAATGTAGGAATAGCCGCAAACACAGCTGTAGAAACTAGGACAGAGAACACAAACTTTTTTTCCCCCCCACCACTCAGAACAGGCTGATGTGTTCACACCAGAGTGCTCAATCATCTTGTGGTTCACGGAGGCCTTAAATGGCCCTTGTGAGTGACACATCAGGTGCTGTGTTATTTGGAATAAACGTAAAACACTGGTCACCGAACATTGAGCAGATGCCACCCTTCTCAGCCAGGAGCATGTCAACCACTATGCAGATCTGGAATGCCACGAGTGAGGGGTTGCAGCAAGTTGTTCTCTTATGGCAATAAAGCCTGCTTCCGTATAGTTACCTAGTTTCTGTACATTGTAATGTATGTAGTTGATTCTGTCAAAGTTTTTATTTGGGGTTAACCATAACAAGATGGATTCCCATCCTGCAGCATCTGGTTAGCCAACTTATACTCATCTGGTACACCTCGTGGGATGCCAATTGCATCAATGTATGTCGGATCTCCATCTGTCCAAGAGGACCTTCACTTTTGGGAGAAGCCGAGGGGAGGTCCAAAGATGGATGCGCCCAATTGTATATCCTCTGCTGTGGATGGAAACACAGTCACAGATAAGAGCAGTGATACCAGTGCACACTTTCCTGATGCATTTATCAGTGTCAAACAACTTTTGACCATTAACTTATTCAATAGAATACGAGCGGGAGAGAAGATGCCAGAAGAATGGAGGAAAAGTGTGCTCGTCCCCATTTTTAAAGGTCACGCGTCATCCCTATAAACATTCTAAAATTTATATTGTAATGAAAAATACATATACATCGTCTATACGGAAAAAATGAATGTGAGCAGAGAGCGCGTCATCTCTGCGCAAAGATGCATAAGTGTCATTCTACGACATCCAAGTGGTCGCCATATTGGCTGCATCCTCTGTCCATGACATAACCAGGACATTCGCCAATGACAACAAGCGGTGCACCCTATTATGGGAGACAAACACGCCCTTTCTGACACAGAAGGTCTTTTCGAAAAGGAGAACACCACACAACAGAGTGAAGTTATCAAGGGCAATATAACACTATTGTTTCGAGCCATATTCAGATGATATGCGATCACGGCCAAACCGCCTCCCCGTCCGATCCACTTCCGCGGCGGAGATGAGCCATCGCAGCTCATCGTAGCCGGCCGGTGTGGCTCATTTTCGGCGCCGAAGTGGGTTATTATGGAGCTGAGCCGGACTGCTTTAGGGGGTTGTTCATAGCCGCTGCAGTACGCGATGAACAACACCGTCGAGCCGGGGCGCTTTACTGCGTTGTCGCTGCACGCGGCTGAGTGAGGCAGTGTCGGCTGCGTTCTTCAGAGCCGCCGCAGTCCACAAGCCCGATGCGCAGCCTTCGCTGGCAAAGCGACGCAGCAGCTCGACGCCTTCCAACGCACACAGACACATTTCGTACGCGGATCTTTTGTTACGTTATGAGAGACCGATTACGTGGTCCGCCCCAAACTATTATTTTTTTTTAGTAGCTGTATACACACCTACCTATCATTTGGAACCCCCGAAGCTCTCGTCCTCTGCACCTGTGGAATCCATTTTTCACAACAAACCGGTCTCTTGCAAATTTATGAAGGATAAAGCCATTCTCCCGAGTGTTAAAGCAATGTCCAGAAATGCAACAAGCCGGCATTTTGGCTAACACGAAGGAATAACGAGGTAAAACTAATGGAAACAAACGATTCCACTTGGGGGCGCTTCTGTCCTTTACGTCACTTCCTGCTTCTTGATGATGAGCCACACAATGAAGTTATGGGAAAGAGTAGTGGACTCAGGACAGAAGTAAGTATCTTTGAGCAACTGTATGGTTTCATGGCTAGAAAGAGCACCACAGATGCACTATTTGCCTTGAAGATCCTTGTGGAAAAGTACACAGAAGGTCAGAAGGAGCTACATTGCATCTTTGTAGACCTACAGAAAGCCTATGATAGAGTACCAAGAGAGGAACTGTGGTACTGCATGAGCAAGTCTGGTGTGGTGGAGAAATATGTTAGAATAGTAGAGGACATGTATGAGGGCAGCAGAAAAGCGGTGAGATGTGCCGTTGGTGTGAAGGTGGGACGGCATCAGGGTTCCTTGCTGAGTCCCTTCTTAATTGCGGTAGTAATGGATAGGGTGACAGATGAAATTAGACTGGAATCCCCTTGGACCATGATGTTCGCAGATGATATTGTGATTTGTAGTGAAAGCATGGAACAGGCACTGGAAAGGAGAGGAATGAAGATTAGCCAAAGTAAAACAGAATATATGTGCGTGAACGAGAGGGGAGGAGGAGGAAGAGTGAAGCTCCAGGGAGAAGAGATAGTGAGGGTGTATGACTTCAAATACTTGGGGTCAACAATACAGAGGAATGGAGAGTATGGTCAGGAAGTGAAAAAAAACGGGTCCAAGCGGGGTAGAACAGTTGGCGGAAGGTGTTTGGTGTTTTATGTGACAGAAGAGTATCCGCTAGGATGAAGGGCAGTTTATAAAACAGTGGTGAGGCCAGCCATGATGTACGGAATAGAGACGGTAGCTCTGAAGAAACAACAGGAGGCAGAACTGGAGGTAGCAGAAATGAAAATGCTGAAGTTGTCGCTTGGTGTGAACAGGTTGAATCGGATTAGAAATTAGCTCATTGAGGGACAGCTAAAGTTGGATGTTTTGGAGACAAGGTTAGAGAGCAGACTGGTTTGGACATGTCCAGAGGCGAGAGAGTGAGTATGTTGGTAGAAGGGTGCTGAGGATGGAGCTGCCAGGCAAAAGAGCGAGAGGAAAACCAAAGAAAAGGTTCATGGATGTTGTGAGGTAGGACATGAAGACAGTGAGTGTTAGAGGAGGATGCACTTATAGGCTTAGATGGAAAAAGATGACACACTGTGGCGACCCTAATGGGACAAGCCGAAAGAAAAAGAAGACGATACAACTTATGACTAACACACATAGCTGCGTGAGAGCAGGGAGGGAGTTTGCCAATAGATAACACGATACCATGTTTTGTTGAGACTTCCCACCTTAACACCGGTCCCTGTATAGCTAACGCAGAAGTTAGCCAATGCAACATTAGTAGAAAATAGTTTATCATTTACTGCCTTAGATATTGGATAAACACTATTCCATTTCTGACAAGTGGTGTTAGGAGTTGTTTTAGTCATGACCTCCAGGGTACACTGTGTTGGGATTTCTGCTGAAATGACACATCGTGGCCTTGGGCCCATGCAGGTGATGCAGCTATAGTTTACCATGTTGGCTGCATTCTACATGAAGTTGTTTGTTGTTTCCCATTTGTGAAATACCTGTCACTGCCAAGAAATGCTCATCACGCTTTTTCGGTTGAAATAATTCAACTCCCTCCATAGTATATGGACTGTTTTGTATGGCATTCGGGTTTAGGGTCGTGTTAAATTGGCAAATGTTGAGAAGAAAATGGGGGTTTCCTTTAGCATAAGCCCATAGATGGAATCCCCAGCAAGATGTGGTAGAAGACTTAAAAGCCGGGGGAATAATTGAACCTTTAGTTAAATTTACTTGAATTGTAAAGCCTGTTTCTGTCTGAAGCAAGGTCTTAAAGTGTTTGTGATGCTGAGAATATGATGATGTTCCCCAGGAGGGGGTCCATCTGTTACCTTTGTCTGCCACCAGGGTGTTCCACCTGAAGTCTTGTACATAATTTGTCAGATACTGTTTATTTGATCTAGACTTTATTCTTTGTAGAGTCCCTTTGTTTGAAAGTTCAATTAAACTCGGGCAAGGAATTTAAAAAGTGCTTAATTGACTCATTGGGAGCTACACATGGAGTCCTCCCCTCATGCCTCGGTGACTGCCACATAGTTGTTTGTTATTTGAATTGAGGTTGCGCCTCTATCTTATGTGTGGTAGGCATAGTTGACTGGATATAATTATTGGTTGTCTTGTGTGTGTTTGTCAGCTTTATAGGTGCCTAAAAGTACTATATGAAGAAAAATATTATTACAGCTGTCAACACTGCAGCACAACATGCTATCATATTATTTAGCCATTTTGAAGTCATGTCAACCAAGTCACCCCTAAATGAGTCAGGTGTCTTTTAAATCTTCACCAGCCTTCGGGTATTTTTTGATACTATAAATCTGCACCCACCTTATGCTGGACTTTGCTCACCTTTCCCTTTGGGTGACTCAGCTGAGATGACCTTTTTACAGTGTGCAAGGTGTATCCAAATGTTTCTTTCTGTTATTTTGTCCATGTCATTCAGCTCCTCCTCAGTATATGCTAGTGTTCGGGTAAAACTGCATTACAGTAGTTGTTTCATAAACAGACATATGATGAATAGACAAATGGCAATAATAAAGTTATTAAAGCACAGTAACGTGTTACTTTTTTTTTTCCCAATCTGATGGTGTCATGGTAGTGTGGGATCAATTCCCGCTCAGTGATGGTGTGGATATCTGCACTCCGACTGGCTGGCGACCAGTTCGGGGTGTAGTCTGCCTTCGCCCAAAGTTAGCTGGGATAGGCTACAGCTCTCTCTTCGAATAAATGCAGAGGAGTTGCATCAGGAAGGACATCAGTCATAAAAAATCAAAAAGACCACCGTGACAATGGCTTGAATGAATTATCAATCACAAAAATGATTTTACACATTAATGCTGATAAATTTTCTATTTTTTTTCAAGTTCCCATCAATTTGATGTATGTGAAATTTTCTGGTGACACGTCATTAGAGAAAACAATGTTGTTTTTCAAAAGTTAATGGATACACAGAATCCCTCCCCCCCTTTTTTGGCATTCGTTATCAGGTAATAACACTGGTATAATTTCTGGATCCGTGCAAACAACACAATCATTTAAACAAGTTTATGCTGCTTGTTTTGCTATAAGGAGCTAATTAATATTTTGTCCAGAAATGCCTGTTGCAAGGTGAAACTATTTTTCTACATTTAATTTAGTGTTAAAATAAGTAGTCACTCCCTTTAACCTCAAAACTGTTTCAAAGGCAGGTTATTTTACTTTGTGAACTGCACAAATCTACAAAAGGAATTGAGGATTTTTGGAAAACACATCACCCGTAGTTTCATTCGCAGGTATACATATTGTAATACTTGCAACTCTGATGGCCTGATTATTGTCACACGAATGTGGCTTTACATTTACAGATCTACCGTGTCATTTCAATAAACTCGAATTCAGTTTTTTGTATGTAGTTATCCAATTTATTTTTCTGGGACCTTGGGTGGTTCCCACAAATACCACTTTAACAGAAAAATTTAAATAAGAGATAGCGTTTTCATCCAACACCCAACAGCAAAATTATCTGTTTAGTCGCCATTATGACAGCAGTCTCACTCCCCTAAATACCTCAGTCTGGTTGTTTTCTTCACCAGGTTGAGACGGAAGGGTTCTAAATACCCGTACCCCCTGTGTAACCGGACTACAGCGACTTTTGCAGTGGGAATGAGAACAGCTATCTTATAAGTGGCCAATAAAAACAAATTAATTTTTAGTATTAACAAAGGTTTCAAAATCAATAACGTTCTTACAATCGACAAATGAACTCAAGTATTCCTTTTTGCTATTTTTGAAGCTAGTTGGGCTTGTTAATAACTCCTGAAAGGGACCTTCCCACTTTTGCAATTTTATCAGCAATTTGTATGGTCTCCCAAACAGTGTTTTGAATGGAATGAGACCTGTCGTGCTTGTAATGTATGTATAGTTTGATGAAATCTATCCTTTGTGTCCACGGTCTGTGTTTGTTCTATGCATTTCTTCAGTCTGTTCTTCATTGCCAGCGAAGGCTTCATTCTCTCACTTTGTGGATGATAAGAACAGTGGAGGTTCAAGTTAACGTGGAACATGAATTCTATTTTGTCGACCACTTTATTTACAAAGTGTTTTCCATTGGTATGATGTCTTTGCATAATGCTTTAGCTATTGTTAGCGTATCAGGTTGTTTAGCTGGGAATATTTCGACCCATTTTGAAATGGCATCGGTGATGACTAAACGGTATTGTTTTCTCTCACTTTTGTTTAGGTCAATGAAATCCACATGTATTTTCAGAAATGGATATTTAGCCTGAGGAAACGCACCACGTTTTGGATGCACATTCCCTTGTGGATTCTGTCGAGCACAGGTTAAATGAGCACTCCAAAAATTTTTTTGCATACAAGTTAAATCCAAGGGTCATGTAATACCTTTGTACCAAGGCTACCATTCCCCGTGTTGAGACATGAGACTTCCCATGGCTCAATATTGCCGCCCACTTAAAAAATGTTTTTTGGTAGAATTTTTTTTTTTTTTTTAATGTGCCGACATAATTCCCATTTTGTAATGTAGTACCTTATTTTTTCCACATTTTTAGTTCTACTTGTAAGCTTTGTTGTTACATTTTGTTTAACACATCTCAAAGTATGTCTTCATTTGTTACATGGTCAGCTAATCCCATAAAGGTTTTTGGCTGCTGCTTGTTTTGCTATTTTATCTGTAAATCCATTTCCTAATGATTCTTTGCCTGTATTTGATGTGTGTACTGCACATTTACATATGGCTATTTCTTTTGGTAATTGAACTGCAAATTTTGTAGTAGCTCTGCATGTGTCACTGATTTCCCAAAAATCGTCACTATTCCTCTATTTTTCCAGTATTGTCTGAGTAGATTGGGAAACCACTGAGAATACAGCAACATCTGGTCTCACATTGTTTACACTGTCCAATAATTTGGTTTTCTGTACAGTTCAGTCTTCCCAATCCAAATCAGGTTCTTTTTCTGTCCAATCAGAAATATTTTGTGCCGTCTATACAAATTGTCCCAAAGTCTTCCACTCCTGTTAATTATTTTTTTTTTTTTGTACAATGATTTGTGTGGTGGTGTTCATTCCCTGTGTAATTTAGTTTGTCAGTCTTGTTCCTGCCACCACTCCTGATATACCATCTGAGTGCAGATAATCATTCCTAATTTTGGCTGGTGTTGGCTGTGGATAAGTTTATCTTATGCTACATAGTCACGTGCACTGAGTCACTTCCTATTTCATCTTGTGGTTGTTCAATCATGTCTCAAGCTGTTTGCAGCAAAAGATCTGTTCTTGTGGGAGATTTGTTTGGAATATCGATGGTGTAACAGAATACTGGATTTCTATTTTGTAAGCCATTCAACTGTCCTCCCAGTAATTCCTTTTTACTTCTATATTTCCTGTCGCAGAGGGAACGAAGCCTAGTCGTAATTTTTAGCAAGCCTACTCTTCCCAACAAACGTATGGGGCAAATTGGGAGCATCGGTTGTGACATTTTTGATGGGAAGATGGCTGCTCTATTCATGCAGTGGCGGGTGTTTTGTTTTTAGGCCAGTCACCTGAAATGTGACGTTTTTCTCCACAACACCTGCAAATAATTTCTTTTTGATCAAACTCACGTCCCCCCCCCATTACTCTTCCTCTGCCTTTTCCTCGTCTGCGGCCACGATTATTAAATGTTCCGGATAAAGCTCCATACATTTCTCCTTCCTCTGTCAGAAAGGCGTCAACTTTCTTTTTCTCATTTTGTACCACTCTCTCTCTTCTCTTTCTGCGTGTAGTAATTGGTTAACATATTGTTACAGGCTGCCAGTTGATTTGTCAACCCAATGTTTTTCAATCCATTGTTTTGTAGGATTATTTGAATTCACATGGAGCATTTTTTTAATTGCTCTTGATACACACTCCCTGCTGTGTGATCTTCAGGGATGCTGCTGTTTGCTTAAAACATGTTGTCATTCTCGTTCTATGTTGATCAAATGGTTCATCGTTGTTTTGTTTTGCTCTTCCAATGGCAGTATAATTTGTTCTTTGTCTAAATCTAGCAGAAGTGCACTCTATTAATCCTTGAACTCCATGATTAAGTCTGCTGCTGTTAGAAAGTACTTTGTTTTTATCCTTAGGATTCCAATCTCCCCTGACGCTTTGACAATCTCCCTTCATTGCTGTCATCCACATTTGTTGTACTTCCACGCCATTTAAGTGGTAAGACTTTCTCAAGTCTTCCAATTCCCTGGACAAATTCTGTTACATCAACTTTATGAGATGTAATACCTTTTATGGCCATTTTCATATTATCTTAAGTCCATTTTTTTTGTTAAACATTTTTGTATGTTTCTTATTTTATCCTGCACAATAACTTTCTCTCAGCAATGAACAAACATTATACCGCTGAGGGCGATAAACGCCGCCAATGATGGCGCACAGTAAATCGACCAACATCATCTTGTTTATTTAAGTGTATTTGTTTTTTGATGAAGTATTGAAGTATTTTGATGTAAATTCTGACTTTAATGGGGGAATCCGACTTAAGTCGAAATTCAAGTTAAGTCACTATTATAGGAACATATCTCAGTCGTAGACCGAGGACTCCCTGTATATGTATTTATCTATTTATCAATATCTATTTTATAATGTATATCGGGTTGTCAGTGGGGATTTAAAGTTCTGCTACTGGTCAATAAATGACTAAATGGTTTAGGTCCTGAATACATGAAAGAAACGCTTACGGAATACAAACCCAGTAGTATAACTCTAAGATCAACTAACTCACATCAAATAGTGGAGCGCAAAGTCCAAGGCAATGGTGAATCAGCATTTAGCTATTGTGCTACACACAAATGGAATAAGTTGCCAACAAAAGTGACTTGAGACCCAAGTGTGAATGGTTTTAAAACCAGATTGAAAACTCTTCTTTTTTCCCCATGCTTTAGAGTATTTCTAATTTTAATATTTCTTCCACAGTGCGCTGTTGCTAAATGTACTTTTATTTCTTTTTTATATATATATATATAGGGTCGGGAAAAATGATCTGACACATTTGTAGGTTAAATAAAGGCAAAAAGTAAAGAAACAAAAGTGTTATTTTCAAAAAGTAGATATGCCATTTTGCTTTGTTTCTTTATAATGCCATTGTTTTTCATTTGTTTTTCAGTTGCTGCCATGAATTGGAATGGTGAGCATCATGCTTTCGTTGCAGAAATGTTTATCAAAACAAACAAATCTGTAACTGCAACACAACAAGCGTTCTATTTGCACGTCAATCTTGGTAGACATGATCCTGTACCAGCTTGAAAAACGATCTTGTTTTGGGTTACCAACTTCAGAGCTACTGTATCTGCATTGAAACCAAAATCAACCGCCCGACCTCGCACTGAAACAGAAAGGCATTATATGTACTTTTCGAAAACAAAACCACTTTTTTGTTTCTTTATTTGCCTTTTATTTAACCTCGAAATGTGTCATATCATTTTGCCTGACCCTGTATATTGTGGTCATTTTAATTGTTTTTGCCCCCATTGTAAATGTTTTATCTCTGTGTATGACACAAAATGCACGATATAAATAAATTTGCTTTGGTTCGCTTTACCATGCCTGTTTTTGGGATGTGGAAGGAAACGTAAAGGAAGGTACAGGAATAACATGCAAACTCAAAACAGGCAGGGCGGGCATATAAACCCCAGTCCTCAGAACTGTGAGGCATATACTTGAATAAGTCACCCACCATGTCATGATAAAGTGAAGAAAATAAGTATTTGAACACCCTGCTATCTTGCACGTTTTCCCACTTAGAAATCATGGAGGGGTCTGAAATTTTCATCATCGGTGCATGTACACTGTGAGAAAGATAATCTAAAAAGAAAAGGCCAGAAATCACAATGTTAGATTTTTTAACGATTTATTTTTGTGATGCAGCTGCAAATAAGTATTTGAACACCCGGGAAAACCAATATGAATATTTGGTACAGTAGCCTTTGTTTGCAATTACAGAGGTCAAACGTTCCCTGTAGTTGTTCACCAGGTTTGCACACACCGCAGGAGGGATTTTGACCCACACAGATCTTCTCGAGATCAGACAGGTTTCTGGGCTGGCCAAAGATTTTCTATTGGGTTTAGGACTGGAGACTGGCTAAGCCACGCCAGAACCTTGATATGCTTCTTACAGAGCCACTCCTTGGTTTTCCTGGTTGTGTGCTTCGGGTCATTGTAATGTTGAAAGAC
Source organism: Syngnathoides biaculeatus (assembly GCF_019802595.1). Taxonomy (NCBI): domain Eukaryota; kingdom Metazoa; phylum Chordata; class Actinopteri; order Syngnathiformes; family Syngnathidae; genus Syngnathoides; species Syngnathoides biaculeatus. The sequence goes on along the minus strand of NC_084641.1, from coordinate 43,628,510 downwards.
CCAGCCACAACCCATCTTCAATGCTCTGACTGAGGGAAAGAGGTTTTTCCCCAAAATCTCACAATATATGGCCGCGGTCATCCTCTCTTTGATATAGTGCAGTCGCCCTGTCTCATGTGCAGAAAAACACCCCCAAAGCATGATGCTACCACCTCCATGCTTCACAGTAGGGATGGTGTTCTTGGGATGGAACTCATCATTCGTCTTCCTCCAAACACGGTTAGTGGAATTTTGACCAAAATGAAACATTTTGGTCTCATCTGACCACAAAACCTTCTCCCATGACTGGCATAAGTGGCTCAGACAATGGATGGATGGACAGATATCTAATAACCCTCCATGTGATAAAAATTATAAATCATTTGAATTTAGTTTTCTTTCTGTCAAACAAAATCATTAATATTCAGCTTGGCACATTAGAAATTATTACTGTGGTATTGGGCCATGCAAAATACTGTTTGTAGTAATATAGTATAGTTGTCCTGTCCCGTGTGCAGAAAAACACCCTAAAGCATGACGCTACCACCCCCATGCTTCACAGTAGGAATGGTGTTCTTGAGATTGAACTCATCATTCGTCTTCCTCCAAACACGGTTTGTGGAATTACGACCAAAAAGATCAATTTTGGTCACATCTGACCATAAAACTTTATGTCATAACTCCTCTGTACCATCCAAATGGTCATTGGCAAACTTAAGACAGGTCTTGACATGTGCTGGTTTAAGCAGGGGAACCTTCCGTGCCATGCATGATTTCAAACCATGACATCTTCGTGTATTACCAATAGTCACCTTGGAAATGGTGGTCCCAGCTCTTTTCAGCTGATTCCTAAGCCTTTCTAAGGATCATTGAGACCCCACGAGGTGATATCTTGGCTGGAGCTCCACTCCAATTGAGATTGACCGTCATGTTTAGCTTCTTCCATTTTCTAATGATTGCTCCAACAGTGGACCTTTTTTCACCAAGCTGATTGGCAATTTCTCTGTCGCCCTTTCCAGGCGTGTGGAGTTGTAATTTTGTCTCTGGTGTCTTTGGACAGTTCTTTGGTCTTGGCCATGTTACAAGTTTGACTCTTACTGATTGTATGGGGTGGACAAGTGTCTTTATGCAGCTAACGACCTCACACAGGTGCATCTAATTCAGGATAATACATGGAGTGGAGGTTGACTTTTAAAGGCGGACTAACAGGTCTTGCATTATATATTGTGATTTATGGATTTTCCTTTTTAGAGTATCTCTTTCACAGTGGACATGTACCTATGATGAAAATTTCAGACCCCTCCATGATTTCCAAGTTAAAGAACTTGCAATATAGCCGGGTGTTCAAATACTTACTTTCGCCACTGTATACCATAATCATATAGGAGCTTTGAAAATTATTATTCAAACCCTTTAGTTAGAAGTCACAGACCCAATAGGGGTGCTTTAAGAACGACTGGTTCAAGAGGCCAGGAAAGCCTTCCACCTTCCCCACCCCGTATCTATTGCCAGTGAAACACAGAGATGGTCCGCAGCCATAATCAACATCCAACACCATAAGAAAATAATAAGTGATCTGCTGTCAAAAGTAATGCCACCACCAGAAGCATCTCCCTCTCTTGCTTTGTGATGACAGTACATGATTGATCAAACATACAGGCGAGCAGTTTGTAAGTTAAATGATGCCAACTAACATTGATAGACACACACAAGCAGGTTCTTAGAAGGTTAGAAGTCACAGACCCAATAGGGGTGCTTTAAGAACCACTGCTTCAAGAGGCCAGGAAAGCCTTCCACCTTCCCCACCCCGTACCTATTGCCAGTGAAACACAGAGATGGTCCGCAGCCATAATCAACATCCAACACCATAAGAAAATAACAAGTGCTCTACTGTCAAAAGTAATGCCCACCACCATAAGCATCTCCCTCTCTTGCTTTGTGATGACAGTATAATTGATGCAACATAGAGGCGAGCAGTTTGTAAGTTAAATGATGCCAACTAACATTGATAGATACACACAAACAGGTTCTTTAAAGGTCTTCGTTTATAAAACTATATATTAAATGCTCTATGTCAGGGGTGCCCAAACTTTTTGTTTTCCCCATGATGTACTTTTCAAGCAGTCAACCACAAGTGAGCTTCATTTTTTGGTGGGGGTGGTGACCATGTCTCCAGTTTGAGAGTGCAGAGAACTCCAAGTGAGCTAAAATTTTGGGCCGCCGATAATGTATGCTGACGTACGTACCTTTCATGATTACATGAGCCAATCTTGGACAAAAAACTTTGCAATGTAATTTTTTTATTACCCGAGTTTACTTTATGCTGCATTTCTTTGGTCATATGATGCCAGATTAGCATATGAGGCATACACATTAAAAAACTCCCACCATTCCGAATGAAAGTGGTTACTTGGTCCAGTTCCCCACTCAATTTTATACCCCTAAATTTAAGTTTAGCCTCCTAAATTGGAGGCCAACTCAGTAGTTTGCCTGAAGGCACCATTATGTGCACATGCACAGTGACGCATCAGACTAGGCCAAATTGGTCAGATGACAAAATTTCATACCATTAACTTTGCGATTGACCAGTAGATCAATGTGTTGAGCACACCTGAATCAAGCGACAGGATTGATGTTTTGTTTTTTGTTTTTTTTTTGGGGCGGGGGGTTCTTCAAGCGGTCATGACATTTACCAATACAAGACAAATGCGATCGACGCATTGACCACCCCAGTTATGTGATTATGTGTTACCCTATGTGATGTCTTGTCATGCAGAAAGATCAAGTGAGAAGACAAAAACATAGCCCTTTCATACAGAATGGGAGGTGGACTTTGTTCTTCACAATGTTATTTTCGAAGTGCGTTTGCCTCATCTGCCGGTCTGCCATCGCAATAAAAAAGAAGACTTTAAATTGCCCCTCGGTGTGATTTTGAGTATGACTGTTGTCTGTCTCCATGTGCCCTGCAATTGGCTACCACAGTATGACAATGACAGCTCGGAATGCCTCAAACACTCCGGGGACTCTCATAAGGATAAGCGGCTGAGAAAATGAATGGATAGATAGATGTTTCACATTTTTGTAGTGGGTAAATCATTTTGACTTAGTAATTTTGTAAGTAGCTCACATGCTGAAAAAGTGTGAACACCCCTGGATTAGATTGCCAAAGCTATGAAGAGGCATGCTCAGAGATTTCATCGTACCTGTGTGCTTCCCTGTTGAGGGTCACAAAGAAGACCTGAGATCACTGGAGGGTTAAAAGTCACTACCGGCACCTTATGGTTCTGTGGTCTAATAGCACTACACAAAGAGCAAAATCTTTCCTCATGACAATTCAAGAATGGACCATACACAAAGCAACACAATGCAGAAGTAAACCCTTGATGTCAAAAGTATTAAGTTGTGTTTTATTAAATATTATAGTACCTCTATGTACAAAATTAATTTGATCCAGAAGACATTTCGTAATGTTAATTTTTGGTAGGTAGAACCACTTTTAACATCTAGATAGCCTTATGAGTTCGAAGCCCCCACGTCAAAAAAATAAGCATTCAAAAATACTTAGTGAATCAGAAAAATTATGTTAATTTGACTTTGGCATTGGGTGTCTATGTGAAGAGAAGGGTGAGTGAGAAACAATAGGCAAAAGGCGGAGGACGAGGCAAACATTGGACAGCTGAGAGAAAAAAAAAACATACACATGTACCCACGCACACAACGTAATTCTACAAAAGTTTTTTTGGGCCCATGGTGAAGAAAGCTGAACAAACTGCAAAAAACACAAATGAAAAACTTGGGAAAAAGTTCTACTTTACCAATTTGTGCTAGCATGTGACAGCGTTTGAAAGCATGTGATTCGTTGACATTTAAGTGTCCAAGGGAAACTAAACGCATCATGGGTAAAGATTGATATCCCTCCAAGCCAATGGGATGCCAGGAAGATGCTACAGCGATAGCCATAGGGAGAGTAGCTCTATCGCGCCATATTCAAACCCAGATACAAAATGTTTACGTTCTGTAGAATTTGGATCTATTTTTGCCTTTTGTATCCTAAATTTTCCTCCATAACTACAGACAATATTTTTCTGAGGAGGCATTTCCTAACCACAATTTTTCGTGACTTACAAAAAAAGTACTGGGAAGGAATTCCATCAAGGACTTTTTTTTTGCTAGGCTATCTGAGTAAAACTCTGGCCTCCTGAATTCTTTTTTTTTTTTTTTTAACACATTCGGGCTGACACGTTCAGGATTTTTGGGGCCTATCACTGATCAGCGGCTTTACAAAATCGACCCGATCACAAGATGGAGCAATGAGTATTTAAGGCCTGTTCATTTATTGTACATACTTGTGGACTTAATTTCTCAAAAATATATATTTACGATAAAGAATTTATCTGTTTCCCCTCTCCATCAGCTATCAACTGATCGTGGTGGAGGGGTTGGCGTGTTCCGATGATCCTCGAAGGTAAGTTTTCTGGGGCTTCATGCCCCTGGTTAAGGTCACTCATGGCATACAGGTTCTAGGTGAGGGACCAGACAAAGCATGGCTAAAAGACCGCCATGATGGTATACACAAATTGATTCAGGTTGCCCTTGCCTGGACATGAGTTACCAATATCTGGGGGCAGGCCAGAAGGTGAGCAACTGGTGGCCGTCGAACACCAATGGGTCCCCCTTCCCATGGGCTAACTACCTGTGAAAGGGGTCAGGTGCAATGTGAGCTGGGCAGCAGCTGAAGGTGGGGGATCTTTGCAATCCGATCCCAGACGACAGAAACTGGCTATAAGGACATAAAATGTCACCTCGCCGGCAGGGAAGGAGACCAAGCTGATGTGTGAGGTAAGTTGATGTGTGCGTATGTCAAGTATGTGTGTGCGTGCACGTGTCTGTGTGTGTGTGTGTATATATATATACACACACACACACACACACACCACACACACACACACAAGGCATTTCAGGCTTCAAACTGAAAGATATAAAATTGTATTTTTTTTGTCAAGAATCAACAAGTGGGACACAATCGTGAAGTGGAACGAAATTTATTGGATATTTTAAAACTTTTTAACAAATAAAAAAAAACCCTCCTTGAACCATCACTTTGTCGTAGGGGAGGGTTTTGTATGTCCCGATGATCCGAGGAGCTAAGTTGTCTGGGGCTTCATGCCTCTGGTAGTGTCACCCATGGCAAAAAGATCCTAGGTGAGGGACCAGACTCCAAAATCCTGATGACGAATACAAAAAAATGGATCTTGGTTTCCCTTCCCCAGATGCGGGTCACCGGGGCTCCCCTCTGGAGCCAGGCCCTGAGGTGGGGCCCAAAGGCGAACGCCTGGTAGGCGAGCCTGCACCCATGGGGCTCAGCCGAGCACAGTCTGAAAAGATAACATCTCCCTTCCCATGGGCTCACCACCTGTGAAAAGCATCTGAAGGGTCAGGTGCAATGCCAAAGGCGGGGACCTTGGAAATCCGATTCCCAGCTACAGAAACTAGATCTAGGGACATGGAATGTCACCTCTTTGGAAGGGAAGGAGCCTGAGTTGGTGCGTGAGGTCTAGAAGCTCCGACGATAGTCCGACTCGCCTCTATGCACCGCTTGGGCTCTGGTACCACTCCTCTTGAGAGGGGTTGCACTCTGTTCCACTCTGGAGTTGCCCACAGTGAGAGACGCCAAGCAGGTGTGGGTATACTCATTGCCCCCGGCTCTGAGCCTGTACGTTGCGGTTTACCCCAGTGGATGAGAGAGGAGCCTCTCTCTGGCTTCAGGTGGGGGGACGGGTCCTGACTGTTGTTTCTGCTTATGCACCAAACAGCAGTTCAGAGTACCCACCCTTTTTGGAGTCCTTAGAGGGAGTGCGAGAGAGCGCTACCTCTGGGGACTCCATCATTCTGTTGGGGGACTTCAATGCTCACATGGGCAATGACAGTGAGACCTGTAAGGGCGTGATTGGGTTCGGTCCCTGTACGACCACTGTCAGAGTTTGGTCCGCCTTTCCGGCAACAAGTCGGACTCATTTCCGGTCAGAGTTGGACTCCGCCAAGGCTGTCCGTTGTCACCGATTTTGTTCACAAACTTTATGGACAGAATTTCTAGGTGGAGCCAAGGCGTAGAGGGTGTTTGGTTTTGTGGCCTCAGCATGGCATCCCTGCTCTTTGCAGACGATGTGGTTTTGTTGGCTTCATCAAGCCGTGCTCTCCAACGCTCACTGGAGCAGTTCGCAGTAGAGTGTGAAGCAGCTGAGATGACAATCAGCACCTCTAAATCTGAGACCATGGTCCTTAGTAGGAAAAGGGTGGCGTGGGCTCTCCGGGTCGGGGATGAGATCTTGCCCCAAGACCAACCTGTACAGAACCTTTTCTCCTTCGTTCCTGTCCAACCTTGTGTACATATCATTTGCCTGGATTAAGTATCTTGGGGTCTTGTTCACGAGTGAGGGAAGAATGGAGCGGGAGGTCAGTTGAAAGGCAAAGCTCTCAATTTACCAGTCGATCTACATTTCTACCCTCACCTATGGGCACGACCTGTGGGTCATGACTGAAAGAACAATATCCTGCATACAAGCGGCCGAAATGAATTTCCTCCACAGGGTGTCCGGGCTCACTCTTAGAGATACGGTGAGAATCTCAGTCATCCGGGAGGGGCTCAATGTCTAGCCGCTGCTCCTCCGCATTGAGAGGAGCAAGATCTGATCGGATGCCTCCGGGCACCTCCCTGGTGAGGTGTTCCATGTATGTCCCACCGGAAAGAGGCCCTGGGGACGACTCAGGACACGCTGGAGAGACTATGTCTCTCAGCTGCCCTGGGAATGCCTTGGGATCCCTCCGGAAAAGCTGGAAGAAGTGGCTGGGGAAAGGGAAGTCGGGGTATGCCTGCTGAAGCTACTTCCCCCGCAACCCGACCCGGAGAAGCGGTAGAGAATGGATGGATGGAATTGCAAATAAAAACCTGAAAAGTGGGGCGTGTAATGCATTAATACTTTGTAGCGCCACCTTTTGCTGCAATTACAACTGCACGTTGCTTGCTTATGTCATGATCAGTTTTGCACATTGAGAGACTGAAATTCTTGCCCATTCTTCCAAAACAGCTCGAGCTCAGTGAGGTTGGATGGAGAGCGTTTGTGAACAGCAGTCGTTAACTCTGCCCACAGATTCTCGATTGGATTCAGGTCTGGACTTTGACTTGGCCATTCTAACACCTGGATACATATATTTGTGAACCATTCCATTGTAGATGTGGCTTCATATTTTGGATCAGTCTCCTGCTGAAAGATAAATCTCCGTCCCAGTCTCGGGTCTTTTGCAGAGTCCAACAGGTTTTCTTCCAGAATGGTCCTTAATCTGGCTCCATTGATCTTTCCATCAATTTTAATCATCTTCCCTGTCACTGCTGAAGAAAAGCAGGCCCAAACCATGAGGCTGCCACCACCATGTTTGACAGTGTAGATGGCGTGTTCAGAGGGATGAGCTGTGTTGCTTTTACGCCAAACATATCATTTTGCATTGTGACTAAAAAGTTTTATTTTGGTTTCATCCGACCAGAGCACCTTCTTCCACATGTTGGTGTGTCTTCCAGGTGGCTTGTCGCAATCTTTAAATGAGATTCTTTATGGATATCTTTGAGAAATGGCTTTCTTCTTGCCACTCTCCCATAAAGGCCACATTTGTGCAGTGTATGAATTATTTTTGTCCTATGGACAGACTCCCCACATCAGCTGTAGATCTCTGCAGTTCATTCAGAGTGATCAATGGTCTGTTAGCTGCATCTCTGATCATCCAGTTCAATCATAGTGATCATGGGCCTGTTGGCTGCATCTCTGATCCTGCAGTTCATTCAGAATGATCATGGGCCTGTTGGATGCATCTCTGATCAGTCTTCTCCTTGTTCGAGGTGAAAGTTTAGAGTGACGGCTGGGTCTTCGTAGATTTGCAGTGGTCTGATACTCCTTCCATTTCAATATGATAGCTCTCACAATGCTCCTTAAGATGTTTAATGCTTGGGAAATCTTTTTGTATCCAAATCCAGCTTTAAACTTCTCCAAAACAGTATCTTGGACCAGTCTGGTGTTCTTTGGTCTTATGGAGCTCTCTGCACTTTAAACAGAACCCTGAGACGATCACAGAGCAGGTGCATTTATACGGAGACTTGATTACACAGAGGTGGATTCTATTTATCAGGATCAGACAACATCGGATGATTCAGAGATCCTCACTGAACTTCAGGGGTGAGTTTGCTGGACTGAAAGTAAAACGGCTGAATAATATTGCACACCCCACTTTTCAGCTTTTTATTTGTTAAAAAAAAAAGTATAAAATATCCCAAAAATGTAACTACACTTTTCGATTGTGTCCCACTTGTTGTTGATCCTTGCCAAAAAAAATGATAATTTTATATCTTTATGTTTGAAGCCTGAATTGTGACAAAAGGTTGGAAAGTTCAAGGGGGTCGAATACTGTCACAAGGCACTGTATGTGTGTGTGTGTGTATATATATACATATATATATATATATATATACATATATATATATATATATATACATACACACACGCACGCACGCATTTCCTAACAACATGCATCAACCTTCATTTTTGTCTTCCTCTCTCTCTTTTGCCTGAAAGCCCCATCCTCAGCACACTTCCTCAACATCTTTTTTTCTGCCACTTCCAGCTCTGATTCCTGTTGTCTCTTCGGCACCACCATCTCTAATCCATACATCATGGCCGGTCTCAGCACTGTTTATTACTTTGCCCTTCATCCTAGCTGATCACCTTGGCTGTAGTAGTCGAGCCTTCAGGGAGCTCCTCCTGTCAATCAAGAGCCTGTCTCACCTTTTTTCCGAAATGCCACACAACATTCTTTCTTTCTCAGCTTCCACCACATGGTTCTCTGCTCTACCTTTGTCTTCTTAATCTTCCTAGCTACCATCAGAGTCATCCTACACACCACCATCCATATGGTGTCGAGGTACACTCTCCCATACCAGTACCTTACAGTCAGTAACCTCCTTCAGATTACATCGTCTGCACAAAATAAAACGAGGCTGAAATTTTAAACATGTATATGTTATGTATAATGTGATTAGCGGCTATGCCCCACAGGTAGGATGTGACCTATAGTTGAAAGAGAAATTCTGAAAGGAACTAGATGAAGTAATTATGAACATCCCAGTCAGAGAGAGAGTTCTGTTTGGTGCAGATTGTAATGGACATGTTGGTGAAGGAAACCAGGGCAATGAAGAAGTGGTAGGTAAGTACAGCAACCAGGAAAAAAAACTAAGAGACAGTTGGTGGTGGACTTTGCAAAAAGGATGGAAATGGCAGTCGTGAACTCTTGTTTCAGAAGAGGCAGGAACATAGAGTGACCTACAAAATCGGATGTAGAAGCACGCAGGTGGATTATATTTTGTGCAGATGTAATGTGAAGGTTATTGACTGTAAAGTAGTGGTAGGGAGAGTGTAGCTCGACACCATAGGATGGTGGTGTGTCAGACGACTCTGGTGGTGGGGAGGAAGATTAAGAAGACAAAAGGTAGAGCAAAGAACCATATGGAAGAAACTGAGAAGGGAAGAATGCTGTGAGGCCTTTCGGAAGGTGGTGAGAAAGGCTCTTGATGGACAGGAGGAACTCTCTGAAGACTGGGCTATTACAGCTAAGGTGATCAGAGAGACATGCAGGAGAGTTCTTGATGTGTCTTCTGGTAGGAAAGGGGAGAAGAAGACTGGTTGTGGACCCCCAAATGACAACAAGTAATACAAGGAAAGATTAGCGAAGACGTGGGATAAAACTGAGAAGAGGCAAAAGGAATACATTGAGATGTGACTTTGTGTGTGTGTGTAGCCAATAAGGGTGACTCAGGATAGAGAGTGAAATGTCTTGACTGGTGCCAGTAGTGTGCTAAATTGATGGAAACAATACTTTGAGAAGTTGATGAATGAAGAAAATGAGAGAGAAGGAAGAGTAGAAGAGGAAGCGGTGAATACCAGGAAGTGGCAATGATTAGTAAGGGGGAAGTTAGAAAGGCACTAAAGAGGATGAAAAATGGAAAAGCAGTTGGTCCTGATGACATAGCTGTGAAGGTATGGAAGCAATATGGAGAGGTGGCTGTGGAGTTTTTGACCAACTTATTAAACAGAATACTTGCGGGCGAGAAGATGCCTGAAGAATGGAAGTGTCCTAGTTCTCATTTTTAAGAATGGAGGCGATGTGCAGAGCTGTGGGAACTATAAAGAAATAAGGTTGATGAGCCACACAATGAAGTTATGGGAAAGAGTAATGGAGGCGAGACTCAGGACAGAATTATCTGCGAGCAACTGTATGGCTTATGCCTAGAAAGAGTACCACAGATGGATTATTTGCCTTGAGGATGCTGGTGGAAAAGAACAGAGAAGGTCAGAGGGACCTACATTGAGTCTTTGTGGATTTAAAGAAAGCCTTTGACAGACTACCAAGAGAAGAACTGTGGTACCGAATTCGTAAGTCTGGTGTGGCAGAGAAATGTTTGAATAGTACAAGACATGTATGACAGACGTGGATGACAGCAGAAGAACAATGGTGAGGTGTGCCGTAGGTGTGACAGAGAAATTTAAGGTGGAGGTGGGGCTGCATGGGGGATTAGCTTTGAGCCCCTTCCTGTTTGCTGTGGTAATGGATGGGTTGACAGATGAGGTGAGACTGGAACCCCATTGGACCATGATGTTCGCAGAAGATATTGTGATATGCAGTGAAAGCAGGGAGCAGGTGGAGGAACAATTGAGGGGGTAGAGTGAGGCTCCAGGGAGAAGAGATAGCGAGGGTGGCCAACTTCAAATACTTGGGGTCAACAATCCAGGGGCAATGCAGAGTGTGGTAGGAAAGTGAAGAAACGGGTCCAAGCTGGTTGGAACAGCTGGCGGACGGTGTCTGGTGTGTATGTGACAGAAGAGTCTCTCCTCGGATGAAGGGCAAACACAAATATGATTCCACCTTAATTAATTTTTACTGAATCACTTTTAAAAGTTGATATGTCCTATGGTTGCTGAGGATTTAATGTTGTTGTGTTTTTTATGTGGAGGTGGGCAGGTGCAATTTCATTGTGTTTATATGCAATGATAAAAGTTACAGCAGGATATCATCCCCAACCCGGAAAGCGCACTCCATCCTTTTGTGACTTAGGACTATGGACTCATATTTGAAGATGCTGATTCCCAACCCAGCTGTTTCACACACTGCTGCTAACCGTGGCAGTAAGCGTTGGAGATCAAGGCTTGATGAAGCACGCAGAACCATGTCATTCGCAAAAAGCAATGATGCAATCGTGAGTCCACTAAACCGGACCCCCTCTGCACCACGGGTGTACCTACAAATTCTGTCCATAAAAGTTATGAGCAGAATAGGCGACAAAGGTCAGCCTTGGCAGAATCCAACCCACACCGTAAAGGATTCCAACTTACTGCTGAGTATGTGGACCAAACTCTGACACTAGTCATACAGGGACCAAACAGCCCATATCGGGGGTTCAGCAACCCATACTCAAATGCCCTCTCCAAGACCACAAAACACGTAGACTGGTTGGGCGAAGACTCATGCACACTCAAGGACCCTGCCAAGGGTGAAAGGCTCAGACTCCATGTCCCCCACCTCCCCCGTGACCTGAGTGAAGTTCTGCCGGAGGTGGGTATTGAAATTCCTCCTGAGAGGGGATTCTGTCAGAAGTTCCCAGCAGATAATACATTTGGGCCTGCCAGGGTTGGACTAGCAACTTCCTCCACGATCAAAGCAAACTCCAGCACCCTCTCCAAGGACTCCAAAATGGGTGAGTCCTCTGAAGTGCTGTTTGGTGCATGGGTACAGACAACAGCTTGGACCTGTCCCACTCAAAGGTGGACAAGAGGGTACCCTGCACCCTCTCATCCAGTGAATCCCAATGTACAGGCACTGAACCAGGGGCCAACAGTATACCCACACCTGCTCTCACAATGGGCAACTCCAGACTGGAAAAGAGTGCAACCCCATTCAAGCGGACTGCTTAGTTGATGTTCATAATGCTGGAAGTCTGCTCACACATGTAGGTTGAGCCAAACAACACTTGCTGATCTTCGGTGCCATCCTCTGGAGGTTTGGAAATGTGGATTGATCAGTTCCAATTGCAGCTCCATCGGTGCCGTTTCTTGTTACAACAGACACAACGCCAACCTAAGTGCCATCTCAATTTGATCAAAATCATAGAATCAACAGCAGATGTCTGTGCAGGTCATCCAGTAATTTTCAGTATTTCAACGTGTTTCTGGTGGCCTTTTTCTGGGTGGCTAGTGTTGGGAAATCTGCAAAAGATTTGCTGGAATTTGTCTGGAGAATAAAATCAGCTTGGATTTTGTAGGTTCTCACATTTATGTACATGTCCAAAAACTGTTGTTTCCCCTGCAGCTCACGCTTAGCTCATATGTGAAAATACGTCCACAGCAAACTCAAAATCACAAAGCCAATTCACATCACTGAGCTCGGAAAATTCATCAAATTTCCCCATTAACTCCAAAAACAAGCTTATCACCTCTATGAGCTCCCACACTCGTTGAAATAATCTCCTCTGTGCAGTAGCTGCCCGTTCTTACGTTGACTGTTTGTTCCCATAATTTACATACTTCATTGCAAAGTGACGGTTGATATTGTACTCTTTAAAAACCTCAACAGCTTCTTGGCATATGAGAAACATGATTGGACTTCAGTGAAAAAATATTTTGTTGTGCACTCTTTATTTCATACTCAGCACTCACTTAACTTTTCCTTTCTGTGTTCTGCTCATTGGGACACATAAATCCTTCAACTTCACAATAAGATCATGACCCAAGGAGGGGGATAAATTAGCAATAATTGACAATGTAATGGAGGAAGAATGTTACTTTTAACAGCAGAAGTGGTAGAAGTGATGTTTTTTTTTTTGGTCTTGTTGACTCCTGTGATTTATCCAAATCCTGTCCTGAGCCCACAGGCAGAAACTATGCACCAGCATTTAGTCTGCTCTCATATTCACAATTACATCTGTTTGTGGATGGTGTATATATGAAATGGATCAAGCTGCCAATTGGTGAAGATGACAACAGCTCCCAGAAAAAAATGGATCAATACAATCACCGAAATGGTCGAGTTTGAGTTCAAAAGGGTCAAATTTACTAAAAGACTGATTTGCATTTATGTTAATATCCCAACACAGAGCAACCTGTTTTTCATTCAGATTTGTACTACTTTTCAAAAGTCGGCAGCATTTCTTTAGAGGTCCTGTATTTTAGCTAATTAGACCTTCACAGAGTGACTCACAAAGATGGAATAACTGAAAGTATCAATTTCATTTAAATAAAAATAAAAAAAAAACTTTGGCTCTCATACGTGTGTCCAGAAAGTGCTTTGCTGAGAGCTAGAGCACTTCTTTCTGACCCAGTTTTGTATCTGCTTTTTCTATATTTAGCGACGACCGAACCCTTTTCTCTGATGAGTTGACTCCATGTAGAACACCCTCATGTAAAGGCATCTTTATACTTGCACGTGCAGCAACGGTGCTGACATCACTGCGGCTCTCCTAGCACAGACTTTGGCTTTATACTCTAGCGCAACTCATGCGCTGAGTTTTGAAAATGTGTTGCAGTTCTTCTCCAAGACAGAGGTTTTGCTACAGCTGGTATTGACTAGTACATCAGTGAGGAGTTTCCTCAGCACATTTTTATAGCAGTTCATAGCCGTTTTTACTTTTCTTTCCATAACAGGGGACAAAAAAAAACCCCAAAAAAACAAAAAAAAAAAAAAACAATGGTAATCATGGGTGAGTGTTTGCTTGAACAAATGGACCTAAATGACTATTACTTTTAACTATGGTCCAAAATCAATCGCTAGGGCAGCAGTGAAAGTGGTATGTGGAGCCGGGACAAACGGTGAGTACATCATCAGAACGTGACTACAACGGGCCAATCATGAGAGATGAACTCTGCGGCTTTCCCACACAGCAACTTTTTTTACGTCTGCATGGGAGGCTATGCACAAACTACGCAAAGGTGCAGTGCGGGGCAATGCCTAGGTCATGTGATGCAATGTGGGCATTGACAGTATAAAGTGGCCTTAAGACCACACGTTTATACTGAAAGCACTGCCTCAGGAGCAGAACAAGAAGGTGGAGTACATTGCAAGTGACGTAGATAAGCTTGGTAAAATTGAGCAATATGGTTTTAAGCCTCGTGGTAGAAAAAAATACAAACTCAAAATACATGTACAATTTTAATCAGGATCAGAATCAGGTTTATGGGCCATGTATGTGACAACACAAGGAATTTGTCTCCAGTAGTTGGAGCCGTCCTAGTATGACATACATGTTGAGTATGAAAAACGTTCAATTGACAGGGACATTTTTTTCTTATAAAACCGCACAGTTGTGCCAAGAATATAGTCTTCTAGAATTTAGAACAATTAGAATGCTCATTAGAGAAATTGCCCAGTGCAATGACCATTGTGCAAAGGGTGTCAAGACTTCAAAGTGTGTATGCAGTTTAATGTGACTAGTAGTGTAAGTCTATCACAATTATAATCCTGAATGTCCTAGGAGAATATGACAACAACTACTCGAGGCAGAAAACTGGCAGCATAATGCAGTAGAATTGTAAGGTAGCTGTTCAAGAATTGACCCCTCCGTACAGGGCACTTAACCACGCCTCCTGAAGTGACGTCACGCCACGTAAGACAAGCAGTAAAAATGGCAAATACAATACAATACATTCTGAACTGAGACAGACTCTATGCTTCTGATTTCATTCAAATCAACGATATATTATAGATTCTAAATACAATACATTCTTAACTGAGAGAGACGCCATGCTTCTGATTTCATTCAATCATTCACACGTAGCAATGTTATGCTAGCGCAGAACGTCTCATTCATTTATACGAGACGTGTATTAAAAATCAAATTTAGGGCATATCTTCGTGCAAACACAGTCTGGTTAAGCTTCGGCCGCGAGCCAGCAAGAAATCAATACGTTTGTGCAGTCCGATCATCACTAAATATCGCTCAACAAAGAATAAGTGTGGCAATCGTTCACACGAAGCAATGTTATGCTAGCGCAGAACGTCTCATTCATTTATACGAGACGTGTATTAAAAATCAAATTTAGGGCATATCTTCGTGCAAACGCTGTCTGGTTAAGCTTCGGCCGCGAGCCAGCAAGAAATCAATACGTTTGTGCAGTCCGATCATCGCTAAATATCGCTCAACAAAGAATAAGTGTGTCAATCGTTCACACGCAGCAGTGTTATGCTAGCGAAGATCTTCGAATTCATTTATACGAGACATCTATTGAAAATCAAATATAGGGCATACCTTCGTGCAAACGTGTTCCGGTTGATATTAGATGGATTTAGTTGATGATGCGGTCTTCCACAAAGTTTGATCCATCGAAGGCATTTTTCGTACTGGGTCTTCGGTTTTGGAAAGGGTACGAATCGAACTCCACCAACTAGCCTTTCAAGATACCTGTCGTCACTATTACAAAGTCTGTGACTACACCTCTTAACCATATTTTTTGTTAAATAACCCAAATATGCAATAAAACGCTAACTAAACCTATACTGGACCATTCAATGTTGTCAGAGAAAATGGCGGGAGCAAAAACAGGCTTTGGTCTATGCAGATCTCTGGCCTCTGATTGGTCAGTGACGCGGATTGTGCAATATCCACGGAGGGGTCAATTGCAAGAGGGAAGAAGCTTTTGGAATATCTTCTAGTTTTGGTTTGCATTGATCGGTAGCACCCACCTACAGAATGGAAAGAGCTGGAAGAGCCAGTGGCCAGGATGTGTAGGGTCCGACAGGAGGTGGGTACAGTGATGTCAATAATCCGTTCATCAGTTTTGATTGTTCGTTGCAGTCAGTTTTTCCTTGTTTGTGAAAACCAGACTGTGATCGCAATGGACAGTACTGATTCAATGACTGCTGTTGAGAAGTGTCTCAGCAGGGCTTGTGGGAGGTCGTGCTTCCTCAGAAGCTGCAAGAAGTACATCCTTTGTTTTTTGTTTTTTTTTTTGGAGGATTGAGTTGATGTTGGTCTCCCACTACAGGTTCCTGTGAGACTGGAATTCCAATTAACTTGAAGGTCTTGACGGTTGACACAAAACAGTTGGACAGTGTGAGGGGCAGTTGTGGTGAAGGATGCCTCTTGAAGTCCACAATCATTTCTCTAGTCTCTAGTCTCTAGTGCAGTAGTTCTTAACATGGTTTGATTATAACTAAGGGGTTCAGTGAGCCGGTCTCAGGGGTTCAGTGAAGCCTCTTCCATGGAGATCGAAACACACAGACTCATGTCTATACGTGATGACATGCCCCGCTTGGTCATCACTGGCTACAGATGATCACGCGACATTGCTTGGCAAATCAGTGCTGTGGGGAATTTAGTGCACTGAGGAGTGAATTGCCATAGTAGTACATCGTGTAATTATTTTCTTCATATTTTAATCCATACTATGTCGAGAAAAAAAGAAAGTGGTCAGACAAATATGTACAATATCAGGGTTCATACTCAGTCTGACCAAAAAAATTTAAGGGCTTTTTAGGACATTCTTAGGGGCTGACACGGAAAATATTTAGGGCCGACACGAAAAATTTAGGGCCATCGTGGGAAATCAATAGTAAGGCAAAAAGACTCACCCAATGGTGCCATCAATCGTTCTTGGTTCATCAAATGTTCCAGTACCTCGGTACCTGTGACAGTGATCACCTGTCGCCCCTTGTGGTAGTTCTCAATGGTATGACCATTGTCAATGTCTTCACATATCAGTCTACAGAAAAACATATTCTAACTACAATTGCAACTATATACACAAATGTCTTCTACCGATGTCTGTCTCAGCACCCCGACGAGTCTCGCTCCTTGAGCCTACCCAGTGCCTCCTCTATTTGTTGCTGCAGAGGTGCCAAAGTGGCACCCGCAAAAATAAAGGAACACTTTGAAAAGCTGCATCTAAATGGGGAATATTAGAACACAGCGTTTGCTGAATTTGAGGTGAAGAGAGCCAGATTTGATAATAAGGCCACTCTATACCTGCTCTTGGAATAGTACCCATTAACAAACTGATACTCACAGCATCATATGAAGTTGCGTACCTGATCGCAAACCAGGGCAAACCACACACCATTGGTGAAACATTTGTAAAACCAGGTGCGTTAAAGATGGGAAATCTGATACTCGGCACAGTGGCTGCAGGTAGATTATCCCAAAATCCTCTTTCAAATGACACCATTAGCAACAGAATAGAGGACATGAGTAAAGACACCTTGGCTCAAGTAGTCGGAGATCTGATTCTGATGAAAATTCAGCTTTCAACTCGACGAGACTACAGACGTTGCTAATAGAAGACAGTTTGCTGTTTTTTTCCGGTATGTGAAAGACGACATGCTAAAAGAAGAATTTTTATTTTGTAAGCCTCTTACAACAACAATGAAGGCAGCTGATGTGAAGAAGCTTGTGGATGACTTCTTCAGAGACAATCTTTCAAGGGATATGGTTTCTGCAGTTTGCACGGACAGAGCTCCAGTCACTCTAAGAAGAATGTCTGGTTTTGGTGCGTGAGTAAAAGCCGATGCACCATACATCATTGTTACACATTGTATTCTACAAAGACATGCATTGGCAAGAAAAACCTTGACCCCAAAAATGATAGAAGTATTGAAAACTGTCTTTCCCTGCACGAAACTCATATCCAGCATAGGAGCGAAAGCTGTTCACAGTTGATGTTGAGACAGTAGAAGTCAATGATGAATAACTCAACAAAATCATTGAAATTCAGCTGAGCCAGGTTCAACAGAAACTCTTCAGAACAATGACACTCTCAATGTTTTGGTGTCAACAAATGGAAAAGTATCCAGTTATTGCCAAGAAAGCCCTGGAGTTATTTATACTATTTGTTACAATATATCTGTGCGAGCAATCTTTTTCAAGAACGCTGGCCATAAAAACAAGGAAAAGGAACAGACTTTGTTGCGAAATGACATGAGAGTAGCACTTGCCAAGGTGAAGCCGCGCATATCTGAACTGGTCCCTCAAAGGCAACAGCATAAGCCACACTGATTTGCAGGTATGTAATTTATTGTGAGTTCATGCACTATGTTGGTTTTGTTCTGCACAGTTCATTTTGAGCACCAGGAGAAAAACTATCTTGAATTTGAAACAAATCACATTTTATTTTACACTAAAGTTGGGTTCAGTGAATGCACATTTGAAACAGGTGGGGTTCAGTAGCTCCAACAAGGTTAAGAACCACTGCTCTAGTGTGTTCAGCTTCAGGTTGTGTTGGTCACACCAAAGTTCACGCCTTTCTATTTCCTGTCAATACACAGACTCGTCGCCGTCTTTGATGAGCCCAATGACAGTGGTGCCAACTGCAAAGTTCAGGAGTTTGACAGCCAGGTGCCTGTCATTCCTGTTGACCAGGAAGAGTAGGGGGAATAGGATACAATCTTGGGGTGCCCTGGTGCTAATTGTGCATGTCAATGAAGTGGTGTCCCCCACCCTCACCTGCTATGTCCTGCTCAGCAGGAAGACATAGATCCACTTGCAAATGGCAGGCGAGATCGTGAGTTGGAGAAACTTGGACGAGAGGAGTTTGGGGATGATGGGGTTGAACACAGAGCTGAAGTCCACAAACAGGATCCTCATGGAGGTTCACACGCTGTTGATGTGTTCAAGGATGAAAAACAGACCCATATTGACTCCATCATTCACAGACCTGTTAGCTCGGTAGGTAAATTACATTCCAGTCCAGCATGAGGTATTCAAGGAACTTCATGACCACAGATGTCAAGGCAACAGGCCTGTATACAATTAGACTCAAGACTTCTGATTTCAGGGGACCAAGTTGATGGTGGAACATTTGAAGCAGGTTGGTCCTTCACACAGTTCTAAAGACCTGCTGAAGAACTTAGTGAAGACTGGAGCAGATGTCTGGACAGACTGAGGCAAGATGGGGACATGGGCCTGCCGCTTTGTTAATCTTTTGTTGTTTGAAGCTCCGACTGACATTCATGCATGGTCAATGGAGGAGTCTGAAGGCATAAGTAACAAAATGCAATGCTTGCTAAAGGGGACAGGGGTGCCTAATAATTTGGGGGGAAATACTAGCTTTACACGAAGCCACAACATTGTGCCTTTCGCTTGGACAAAATGCATTAAAACACCAATACACATTTATCCTAACCCAGCAGCCACACACTTCCGCTTTACCATTTTCGGGCACCTGATCTTAGTTGATTTTTTTTAATCAGTTTTTTTTTTTTCTTTCCTTGTAGTTGGAGCTGTTTTGATAGAAATTACATTTAACTTGATCTAAAATGACACTGTTTGACACGCTGTCCGTCTAAGTTTGAGAACCGCCTCTGTAATCAGGAACTCTTACAAATAAACCACAATGGGTTTCATGCATGTCTACTGTCAAAGTCGCAGAGATTTTTCGTCATTAAATGCTGGGTGTACTGGTGAGGCTCCATTTTTTTTAAAGCACACCATTCAGAAATTAAAACGCCTGACCAAACCTGTTGCACTAAAGAGTCCTGCTTTTGTTATTTTTATATCTGATAACCTGAGATTATGTAATGGGTATATTGGTTGGCCGGTAATATGAGGTCAAATGGACAAATGATTTTACTTTTTAAAGATGAGTGTAGTGCAGGGGTCCCCAACGCAGTGCCCACAGGCAAATGCTAGCCCACAAGGACCATATAAGGCGCCCGCGAGGTATGTTCTAAAAATACCATAGGCCACAAATTGTTACTATTATTTGTGCTTTAAATTCTGGATCTGACTTGCTTACGTGATTTAAAATTTTAAAATACCTGCAATATCATTTACTACAATAAATTAAAACAAAAATATTTTATGTACGTGTAATGAACTGAATCTGAAATTTACCACAAACAGGTCTGGATATTGTGAGAGACACACACAACCTGCATTCTCCTCGCGAGCAAAAGTTCCTCTTGTCTATCTTCCTTGAAAATCGTATATCGAACGTCCAGGGTGCGTGAGCCTGACCCTCCCCGAACTCCATCACTGATCCAGTCACTGAGGATGTCTCTTGACAGCCATAGGCTATGTAGAACAAAATTGCGGCTTCAATTAAAGCGAGTAATTTCCCAAAATTATGAGGCACTGGTTGTTTCCTTTAGCAAGCATTGCATTGTGTCACTTATGCCCACAGATGGCGTGGTCTTCCTCCGGACCTCAGGAGCTTGAAGGCAGTTTGGTGGAACCAGGAAGAATAATAGCAAAGAAAATAAAATCTAAAGCAAATATAAATGGGCATGGTTGTTGTCCCGTTTCAGGTGCGCGTAACTTTCTAGCTGCTTGAACTGGTGGTGAAATGACATCTGGCGCTCAAGTCAGGTGCGGACAGGGGCAGCAGGGAATGCCGATAGTTTCTCGCTCCAGTTACGCCAAACTGGTCGTGGCTCAGAAAGTTGATCAGTTGCATGCTTTTACAATCGAAAAACGGTGGCAGCTTGGGTTGTGGTAGGCACTCGCACATGTGGTGACGCTGGCTTAAAGGAAGGGGGAGGGGTTAGGCCGAGGCCGGCCAGCTGGCAGGTTGCATTAAAATAAATCAAGGGCATATCGAAAAGAAGGATGGGCAACTGGGAGGGGCAAGACCAGACCCGTGGCTGGCTTAGAATGTACAATTTGAACTATTGCAAGTTTAAAATCAAACTAATCAATTGTCTACGCTGTTTCTCTCAAAGAAGAATTATTTAACTCTGATTGTCCAAATCAGTTGCTTATTGTTTAAAATCACATCTGACACAAATTCAAGTCAAAATTAAGGCATGATCCTTTTATATTATTGGATATTTTTGGGCATGACAGATTATTGTAGATCCTGGATCATTTATTTTGGGTAACTGACTGACTACATCATTGGCATTGCCTCGACAAAAATGCTAGGGCAGATTTTAACAGGTTTCATACTCAGTCCGACCGAAGGGCTTTTTCCCTAAAAAGGGCCGACACGAAAAATTTAGGGCAGACACGAAACATTTAGGGCCATCGTGGGAAATCAAGAGCAAGGAAAAAAGACTCACCCAATGGTGCCATCAACTGTTCTTGGTTCATCAAAGGTTCCAGTACCTCAGTACCTGTGACAGTGATCACCTGTCCCCCCTTGTGGTAATTCTCATTGATATGACCATTGTCAATGTCATGGGAAATGGGAGAATGTTGGATCTGGTAACTTGTTTTAAGTCCTCGCGCCTGGCAGGTGCATCGCGAAACAAGTTGTAGAGGCTGGACAGAAAATATTCCACCCCCCATCCAGCTGCCTCGCAACCGATTCGAAATGCATTATGGAGGATGTGTAGACCGCAGGTTCCATTCTAACCCAGCATGCGGCGGGTGGTCATCTTTTCTATTTGTTCTTGAATAGATTTGTAAAGCTTCCAATTAACATTGGGGCCATCCATCGAGAGCTGGAGCAGCTTTTGGTGACCGAAGTCACACACGATAGGGTCCAGACGCTCCTGAAGATCAGTTGCTGCTGAATGTCCCAGGAATTCAGAGGTGAGGTAGCAAGTGCGGACCCGGTCATCCATCCACAATCACACATGAATGTCCAGCTGCTTCTCTTGCATCTGCATCGATGCCAATTGTAGCCAGGCAAGAAGTCTTCCTTTTCCCATAGTGGTAGTTTTTAGCAATGTCACTGTCTGGAAACATGACTGCAAACACTTTCGAATTATTTTCACAAGATTTGTAACTGTAATGGCTGCAGATCACTTTTAAAGTCCACACGATCTCTGCCTTTAACAAGTTTGTTTTCGTGTATTGAACTACGTTCATAAAGTCTGACTTGTGGCTGGTTGAAGTCGTCAATGACTGGACAACTGTAGGTGCGCATGCACTCCCAGTACCACTGCCTGAAGTTGATGCTTCACTATCTTGATATTTTGACAGAAACAGATTCATACTAACGGAAGATGAGACATTCTTCGCCAAATCAGCGTGTCTCCTGTTTTTCCGGTGCGACTCCAGTGCTTTGACGCCCATCTATCCAAGCTGGTAACTCTGTTTGCACAGATGACAGTAGAACATGTGCCGATCTTTTGGATCTCGATGAACCCAGCTCCCAAACTCCTTACTTTCGACCCAAGCATCTTGAAAAATGCACTTCCTCATGATACAAGTTGGATCGATCAAAGAACTACACTACGTCGTAACGAAGACAAAGTGAAATGCCTACTCGCAGAAACAAACAATAGAACATCGACAACAAGATGGCGACTAGTTGTGAACACAGTGACTTCCGTTGATAATTTCCGGCTGTTTTGGACGCCAGATGGATTGTTATTTATTTTTTTTTTAAGTAAGTGTTTTTTTTTCGGGGGGGGGGGGGGGGATTTTCCTCCCTTTGATTTTTTTTTAATTTAAGGCCTTTTTAAGGGCTTGACCGGTTTTCGGTGAATTTTAAGGACTTTTAGGGGCCCCTAAATGCACCCTCGGAAATTTAGGGTTTTTTAGGGACTTTTAGGGCCACGTGCGAACCGTATAATCAAGCGGGAGAAAGTCCTCCAACTGCCAAATTACTCAAAACCCTTCATTATTTAAATTTCAACTAGTTGAACTGTCCTTGTTCTCACATGCGTTTGCCTGCCGACCGACACATTACATGCATGCACATTACAAAGCAGAGTGCTGTGTGCATAGATTGCATTGGTGATAAAAGTGGACATGAGCAGCAAAGGAAGGTCTGAGTACACAAGCTCACACCGCTCACTAAAAAAGAAAATGACTGGAATTGGTTGTTAGAGTGGATTTGGCCTGCTTCAGTACCTTCCACTGTACCTGTTGAGTGATGCCAGTAGAGTTTGTACAACAAAGCCATCTGAATCTGCCACTTCCTGGAGGAGGGTAATGTCACACCGAGACAAGACCTATACGCAAGTACACGTTTGAGCATATGAAAATTAAGATTTGTGTGCATGTGTATGTGTATAAGGTACCCGTGTGAGCGTGTGCAGCACTCTGTAGTTCAACACCTTCTTAGAGTCGAGCTTCTGCACATTGTAGGCACAGATCCTGAACGCCGAGAGAGCCCTGGACCCAATCACCACTGACAGGACAGCCAGCAAGAGACAATGATGAGGAGCGCCTCCCCTCATGATCAACTGTGATACAAAACACACATTAACCTTTTTTTGCAGAGAGGCAACACTTGAAGGAACTAAGGTCAAATATTAGCTGTTGCAAGCAGTGAAAATCTACTACATATACAGTCCCCTCCAAAAGTATTGGAACAGAGTGTCAATTCCTTGGTTTTGCTGTGTATGGATGACATTTGTGTTTCATATCAAAAGATGAATATGAGGCAACAGTTCATAATATTTACATAGTCTTAACTCTGGACAGACGAATTTCTGTTTAAAGCCACTCACTTTTCAAGTGAGCAAAAGTATTGACATTACTAAATTATTAAATTAAAGTGAATGGATTTAATATTTGGTGGCATAAGCCTTTCTTCCGACAACTGCAACAGCCCTGTTACCTCCTGACTTCCCAACACTGTTGCATTCTTTATTTGAAATGATTTTCCAAGCCTTTAGTGCTGCCTCTTTCAGTCATGGACTGTTTCTGGAGGGTTCTCACTCCACTCTCCTCTTGAGGAGGTAAAATGTATGCTCCATGTGCTTAGAGTCCGGTAATTGACATGGCCAGTCAAAGACCTTCCACTTTTTCTCCAATGATGTCCTTTGTTGTTCTGGTAGTTTGTTTTGGAGTCATTGTCTTGTTGCATTGATGAAGCTTTTCCCGATTGGTATTGGTGCATTTTTTGGGAGGTTGGCTAAAATGACAGCGAGCTTAATTTTCCAAACGTTTTATTCAGTTTGGCATTACACCTTAAATCTATGTCATATATCATGACAATATCATGGACAACAGCTAGCGCCCCCAAATTATAGACAATCATTAATTTAATATGCTTTTAAAAATTCCTTAATTTGGGTTTTGTCGATTAAAATGACGATAAACAAGTGCCACATATTATCAAGCTCAAAGGACCCCAATCATATAGAGTACATTGTTTATTTCAAAACTGTCACCAATCATCACCCAAATTTACATGGGCATCTCACACCAGCTTCAACCTTTGAAAATAGTAGAACCATTAGCCCAATTCTCCATATTTTATGGACACCTTCCTTTTTCTCAAATGAGTGTCTATGGAGAGGAAAAAGATTTGGCACATTAAATAAAAAAATACCAGGCCTTTTTTTTATTGTATTTTAATGTGTGTAAATGGACTGTCCACATCAATTTTGGTGATGATCAATCCCTGACTTGGGATTGTGCCATGTAACGCTTTTGGCTGGAAGACTCTCGTCACCTGATGTTATGAAGCCTGCAGCCAAAGTATGAATCTGTCACACAAAACCGCCTACAATAACACATTTGTTATTCAAAGGAACTCTTTTCAAAAATCTTAAGAGGTGCTTGTGAACACATAAATACAAAATTGAACTGGGGTGTTGTGGCTGTGTTCTTTCCCCTCAAAGAGGCATTTAAACTAAGGGCTGTACAACACAGTGGTCCCTTGAGATACAAGTTCAGTTCGTTCGGTAACCAAGCTCCTATCACAAACATCTCAACATATGTTTCCCCCTTAAAATGAAAAGAAATGTTTCAGTCCATGCCAAAACACTACCAAGGTGGTTTTATTCCTGTCAGAGGTCATACACAGGTGAGCAGTCCAAAGAAGGGAAAGGCACACAAAGAGGTGGCAAAAAGCAAGGTCCACAAACATGAAAACTAGGTCAGATAACTAGGCAAAAACAAGACTTGACTATACTTGGCTAAGGGGCACACGAACGCTGGCCTTGACAACGAGGCTCGTATACTCACGCAGACTAATCCAGTTTCATGCAACAAACTCGCAATCACTGTTACAACACACAAGGGCTAAGGCTTAATTAGCAACAATAAGACACAGGTGAGGAGTTGCTGCCAGAGTTACCGTTCAGTTAACCCATCACAAGCTGAAGCAATGTGTCTATTTTAATGACTTGTTAGTTTACTGTATACGGTATAGTTGGGTACTTAACGCTTCCAAAAATATTTACCCAAGTCACGCACAGCCGCAACATAAGGATGAAAGAGCTGCATGTGTTTCAGGAGCTGCGGGTTGCCGACCCTGATCTAGTTAAGAGTTACTTTGCTTTCCTTTTACTAAGTACTAACCTTTAATGATTCAGAAGATAGTAAAATATAAAAATTGAATAGAACATAATCATGCATCAACAAAAAAACCCTTCAGTCATCCAGAAATTCAAACTGCCGGTTGAAGAAAATCTATCATAAGTGTGTCGTTGTCAAGTATGTAGTAGACTCAGGACAAGGAACATGAACAATGGCCGACATCATCCAGGCATTCAGAGTGAGGGAAAATGTACGTTAGAGGCTGAATAGTGAAATCATGCATCAGGAACAAAGGCTGTCAATCAATGCAAGAAACCAAATATTTCACAAAAGGGACAAAACAGCATGACATCATACAGGGGACAAACAACACGATATAAACCATAAGAGCAAAGCAATACAACCTTGCTTGACACCCAAGTCCATTCAACAAAGTCGAATTGAGCAGGTCCTCGTGTGCAATGACATTATGAAGTGCCATGAGGTTTTTGATGCCGCTAACTATGATGCCCGTATTGCCAGCATTGTCAGGAATCTACATGCAGCAGGTTTGGTTCAAAAGAGTACAAAGACCACCCTGAGCATAATACGATTTTGGAGAACCATCTCACGAATTGCATTAATTTCCACATGTGAAGCCTCATTAATAGACAGGTTTGTGTTGACAAAACTAGAAAAACAATTCAGTTTAATACCGTAACATTAATTTGCCCACCCCAATTTGAGGAAAAAGTGAGTATATCTTAATACCTGCACTCCAAACCTTGTGATCGGCGGGCACATCTGTGCCCAAGATCAGATCAAGTTTCTTAAACTGGGTTTGTCTATGATGACAGGAACGCGATGTGGTAGAAATAATCTAGAAGAGGTCTGTGAAAGCAATAGGAGCACACCAACCTGACCAATCTGGAACAAGCCCAATTTAGACACAAAGCCCGTACACATCCTCAATAGGCAACGTGCCCAACCGGTCAGACCCCGACATATAGGGAAGACAGGTCACATCAGAAGGAGTCTGAGTATTCTTCAGAGAGGAATTGGAGACAAAAGTTATGGATGGTACAGATATAGATTGGCAATAAGACTTTGGGACCTTCCCGAAAAACACTGGGTGTCCAAATAGTTTTTTTTTTTTTTCATAGCGAAACAGCAGAACGTCACTTTGGGACGAATGTGAATTGGGATCAACAAGGGTAACCTACATGAATCATCAGTGGGTTTAAAACAGTTAAAATTCTATGTTACATTGATGAAGGGAAGACTGTGTGGACTTGCAGTGACATGCAGCATGAAGAAACAAATAGACCGATTTTGCAACATGAAGGGAAGATAGAAACCAAAGATTCATGGTGTAAGAAGTGAAAGTATTAGAAGTAGAGGAAATTGTATGTAATGCAGAAACCATCTCCCCCACCTTTTGAAAAATGGTCCAACCCATGTCTCATCTTAGCATGACAAAATAATAGATGCCGACAAAGACAAGGCTTATTGTCAAGGCCGATCCAAATGCCACCACACAGCACATTCAGCAGGAGTAGAAGTGGGGAGGCGAGTGGGTAGTGGAGAGGGAGGAGGTGAGGTAGAATGATGGAATACACAGGCATGATGCAACTTTGGTGGCAGCATTCCTCATGTGCATTTCCCTGATAGACTGGCGAAGACAAGGTGGTGTGTGCTGCACATTTGGAGACCGCTATGGTGGATGGCAGAAGGATTGCTTCGAGGAGAGCTGCAACCTTGTCATGGAAAAGAATTGGGTTCCAGTCACATTTAAAGAATTTGCGGTGGTGCCGTCTGGCACCAGTCATGGATCACGGCAAATGTTAGCGGGAATCAGTGTAAATGGTGACGAATTTCCCCTCCGCCAAACAACAGGCCTCTGTGAGTGGCATCAATTCAACTGCTTAAGATGAGTAATGTGAAGGGCGTGGTAACGAAGACAAATCCAAAATCGTCAACCACCGCAAATCCACTGCATGAACCAGTATCAGGATCTCGTAGAGACGAACCGTCTGCATAAAAGACCAATCCTGGATTTTGCAAGGGCATATCAGAGAGGTCAACACAAGGTCTATACAAGTGTTGTAATTCTGCCATGCAAGAATGTGGCTTCTCCTCATCAGGGGATGGCATGAGAGTACCGGGGTTAAGAGTTTTGCAACGTTGTACTGATTTATGAGGAAGTTCCAACATGACAGTGGTGTTTCGGGGTCAACGTGCAGCAGACTGGTGTGATTAGCATTGCTCATGTAAAATAGAACTGATACAGTGGGGGAAAAACAGAGTGAATGGCACGTACCTCACATAATCAAGTGTAGCAATGACAGCCTCTTCACAGGCTGCCACCACATGAAGGCACGCAGGAAGACCTCGTGCCACTGGATCAAAATAATCAGAGAAATACCCCACTGGACAGAGATGATCGCCATGGCGCTGAAGCAACACTGATCTCATGTGAAAACGTGCATAGAAATGTGTGTTTTACACACTTGGCCATAAAAGCTGATTCGGATGCTGCAATGACCTTCGTCTACAAACTGAACAAAGGGCTTGGATGAGTCCGGGAGTCCAAGAGTAGGGGAGGGTTGCAGGGCCCACTTGAGGTGTTCAAACACACTGGTAGCCTCAGGTGTCCATTTAATGTGCAATGAGTAAGTCAGTGAACTGTCCAGAGTATTCAGGACCTAAATCATTTAGTGATTTATTGACCAGTAGCAGAACTTTAAAATCTATTCTAAAGCTAACTAGAAGCCAGTGCTAATTGGAATGGGGCCCAGCTAGGCAAGTGACATCAAGTGACATCAACTAACCAAGTTATAATAATGACACAATACCCATACAATCTATCGGGCCAATTGAATATGCTCCAAATGGGAATAATTGTTCCTACAAACAAAGACACTTTAGATCAAATTCCATTATAGGTTACTGAAGCTGAAGATTCACCATTTTATTGGTGGAGTTTAGATTTTCCCACAGCTGATGTCACTCAAACTGCAAAATATATTATTTGTATGGCGGTGAAATATGTTACAGGCAGACACGACACCATGTCGCCATACAACTTACACGACTGAATCCAGGACCAGACATCCCATACACCAAAGCTTTACCCCGGTGTGGTCCCAGTTTAGTACAACTGATGTACCTCATTTTTAAGGGGGTGACCTCATTCTGCACAGTAGAACGCCTGTGTTTTCAATTTAATGCCAAATCCCGAGATCAGATATATATCTGTAAGGCACAAGAGAACAGATGGAGCAATAATGCCACTTTTGGTCTAATGACTTCCACTAATATAAACAGGTATGAGAGTGGAGAAAGCATCTGGAAACATCTCCCTTTATTGGATGGTCCAGACTCAACTTTACACTCCGGGTCACATTGTACCCACAGGTGCACATTGACCCAGTACCAAATGAATCATTGGTGAGCAACATGTTATTTAAATGAATTCAGAGCTTTATTGTACTCTTAAAGTGTTTGTTTTAAATAAAATGCACAAACACACATGTATTTAGTTTAAAAAATATTGTATAGCTCTTTTGGAATTACAATTTAAAATACTTGCCGTTTACTGCTCTCTCAACCTAAAAGGTTCCTGACCCCTGTTCTATACGATGAAGACTGATTTAGGATCTCAGTGCGGTTAATAATGCTGTGATTCAACGAAGGCAATGCACCATTTGCGGCGCGACGACATGGACCAATGAAGCAAATAAATAAAAATAAAAATTAATAAAAAATGCCAGCATACATTTGTTCAGTACTGTAGTGGGAAGCCGCATTGATAGCTTATAATGCAACATCCCCACCAAGACGACCTAGAAAGCAAAAAAAAAAAAATTTTTCTTTCCGCAGTTGGATCTGGTACCAATTGACCCCTCCGTAGAAATTGCGCAATCCGAGTCACTGACCAATCAGAGGCCAGAGATCTGCATAAACCACGCCCCCTTTTTGGACCCGCAATTTTCTCAGAAAATGCTGCATGGTCCAGCATAGCTTCTGTTGGCGTTTTATCGCGTATTTGGGTTCTTTAACAATAGATATGGTTAAGAGGTGTAGTCACGGACTTTATAATAGTGACGACAGGTATCCTGAAAGGCTAGTTGGTGGAGTTCAATTCGTACCCTTTCCAAAACCGAAGACCCAGAACGAAAAATGTCTTTGATGGATCAAACTTTGTGGAAGACCGCATCATCAACTGAATCCATCTAAAATCAACCAGAACAGAAGACAGAGTACAAAAAATGTCTTTGATGGATAAAGCTTGGAAGAAGACCGCATGATCAACTGAATATTTCAAACGGAACAGATATGATTGCACGAAGGTAAGCCCTATATTTGATTTTCAATACATGTCTCATATAAATGAATTACCAGTTCTTTGCTTGCATAACATAGCTAAGTGTGAATGATTGACACACTTGATCTGTGTTGAGCGATATTTTGCGATGATCTGACTGCACAAACGTGTCCCTTTCTTCGCGGCTACGCAGCTGAGGTAAACCGGACTGTGTTTGCACGAAGGTATGCCGTATATTGGATTTTCAATACAGGTCTCATATAAATGAATTAACAGTTCTTCGCTTGCATAACATAGCTAAGTGTGAATGATTGACAGACTTGATCTGTGTTGAGCGATATTTGCGATGATCTGACTGTACAAACATGTCCCTTTGTTCGTGGCTAATTAGCTAAGCTAAACCAGACTAGCAGTCCTAAAAGCCTTCGACGTGCACCGAGACACCAAGACTGAAGGAAGGATGTTTGAGGACACTAAATTAGTGATTGTCGTACTCAGTCGGGACTTACGTAGGTTCGCCACTAATTCAAGAATAATTATTGAGGGGAGCGCGTGACGTTACACAAAGAAAACGAGAGAAACAACTCGTAAATCAAGCCTCGCCTTCTTCATTTCCTTCATTCGGCGGTTCACAAACGGCTATACAGATACATATACAGATTCTGCACAGAAGTGTGATATGTAACACGAAAATAGGAAACTGGCCATGACGAATTCGTCTTTGGGTTATAATATATTATATTATGTGGCTTCTCGGTCTTCCTCTGACTCTGGAAAGATCTCGAGCTAATATGAATGGTTTCTCCGTTGATATGCATGTAAATACCATTGAAATACCCCTCGCTGAAATACTTGAAGCCCTGTTGTCTGCTTTTCAACGATATTTCACTGTTAGCC
The DNA here is from genome assembly GCF_019802595.1 of Syngnathoides biaculeatus. Taxonomy (NCBI): domain Eukaryota; kingdom Metazoa; phylum Chordata; class Actinopteri; order Syngnathiformes; family Syngnathidae; genus Syngnathoides; species Syngnathoides biaculeatus. The sequence goes on along the minus strand of NC_084641.1, from coordinate 43,598,145 downwards.
AAGAATACGAGTGAGAAATCAGCCGGTAAATCGGACAGTTTCGCCCTTGGACCCACAAAAACAGTGGTACACAGTGATTGACTTGGCAAATGCGTATTTCTGCTTACCACTGGCAGAATCAATACGACACGTGTTCGCATTTACCTATAAGGGAGTGAAATTGCAGTAAAAAAGACTTCCACAAGGGTTCAAAAACTCACCGGGAATTTTCAATCAGGTCCTGAAGGACTTGCTGTCCTCATGTGAGTTGCCCCAAGGCTCAGTGCTCCTGCAGTATGTGGATGATCTCCTCATTGCAGCTGAGACATCTCAACAGTGCATTGAAGCCACACGAGCCGTGCTGGTCAAGCTCGCTGACCTGGGCTTTAAGGTGTCGAGGAAAAAGTTGCAGTGTTGTCGTAGGTCTGTGGTTTTCTTGGGATGTGTAATCACACCAGCCGGTTTGGCCATGTCCCCAGATCACCGCAGTTCCATATTGCGGCACCCACGTCCGGAAACGGTGCAGGACATGCTGTCATTTATGGGGCTGTGTGGCTATAGCAGAGCCTACATCCCATGTTATGTGGACAAAACAGCAGGTCTGCGGGCTCTGGTTAAACAACAGGGAGTCCGGAATTTGAAAGCCACGCTGCAGTGGACCCCGGAGGACGATGCATTGTTTGTACAATTAATTCAGGAATTGGCATTTGCAGCAGCCCTGGCCACACCAGATTACAGCAGCCCTGGCCACACCAGATTACAGCAAGGTCTTCCATCTAGATGCAGCCATCAGCGATAAAACAGTGAACGCAGCACTGTAGCAACGACATGGGCCACATAGGGCAGTGTTGATGTATTGTAGTGTGCCACTAGACGGGATTGAACAAAAGCAGGTAGACTGCGTCAGGTACGCTGCGGGCCTGGCCAAAGTCTTGCAGAAAACGGCACACGTGGTTATGGGATATCCAGTCCAGGTATTGACAGACCACGCGGTATCGGCATTTGTGGCATCGGCAGCTTTTACGTTGACACCCATACGCCAAACACGGATGATGAAGACTTTGACGGCACCAAATGTGACATACGTGCATGACGGTGTGAACATGGCCAACCACCTCCTGGAGGGAGCACATGAGTGTGCTTGTAAGGTAGAGAGGGATCAAAAGGTCCGTGAGGACCTGTATGCGGAACCATTGGATGGTGGACGGGTTATGTTCACGGATGGGTGCTGTTGGCGTGCAAAGGATGGCACACTGCATGCAGCAGCAGCAGTGGTGGAGTGGAAAGGATCATTTTTCGTCCCGGTAACGGTTCAGAAGTTGACAATAAAATCCTCCGCTCAGGCGGCTCTGGTGTTGGCTTTGGAGCAATGCCCAGGACAACAATTGACTGTGTATACAGATTCGGCATATGCAGCCTCAGCGGCCCTGATTGATCTTAAAGGTTGGCTGCATAATGGCTGGTTGACAGTGAAGGGCAAAGAAATTGCCCATAAGGCTCTCATGGAGCGGTTGTATGAAGCAATTAAGGGTCCTCACGAATTGGCCATTGTAAAAGTCCCGGGACATTCGAAGGCCAACACCATGGTGGCGAAAGGTAATGAGAGGGCGGATGCCCTTGCAAAAGAAGTGGCGGGCTACACACCCCAGGGCGTTGCCCCTGGCTCTGTTGGTGGTCCGCCAAACTGTTCACAAAATTACTGGGTTCGCACCGTTCGAACTGTTAACAGGTCGCCTAATGCCAGGTCATAGCTCCACCTTGGTTTCGCCGGCTGACTTGCCGACTCCGGATTTAACACATGCTGCGTACTGGAAGTATCTTCATGCACTTGTTTCCAGTGTGTCTGCACAGGTCACGGAAAAGGCGGCTGTCAACACTTCGTCAACACCACGGGATCCCGACATTACTCCATAAGTCTACCTCCGAGTGCTGTCCAGGAAGTGGACTGACCCTTGGTGGAAAGGACCGTTTAGGGTTCTGGCTAGAACCGCACACGCCGTCCAATTGGAGACCAAGGGTCATAAGTGGTATCATTACTTGCAGTTGAGACCGGCACCTGACTTTGTACCTGACAATGGTGAGCGTGAAAGTTGACTGCCCGGACGGGCAGGTCAAGAGAGGGAAGGTGAAGATGATCAGAATTGAGTCTAAATCAAAGATGTCAACAATGTCTGTGCCTGAAAAACAATTAACAATGTCTGTGTCTGAAAAACAATTTGGACGTGAATGTCCGTGTTCTTTTACGATTATGATTTTATTGCTTTGCCTTGCATCAATATGCTTTCTGTGGACCATGCTGACGCTCGAATCTGTTATACAGGATGAAAGAAGTGAAGGAGTGACTGTGAACAGGAATGGAACGGTGTGGTATGAGGCACGGCAAGGTGGTGGTGCTGAGCTGACACAGACAAAACAAACACTGATGAGTTTAAAATGTAATCAACCGAAACAGGTGAGCACGTGGGGGAGCCTTTTTAATTGATACACTTAATGGCTGAGTATGTTTGGAAGCTACAAAGGTTTGATCGGCTCTGTGCTAGTTTCTATTGCTGTGTTTGCGGCTATCATGGTACTATGCGGATGTTGTTATATATCATGTATTAGGTCTCTCACAGTCCGGACAATCGAGCGGACCCTGGGACCGCTCCCACCAGGTGGACAGTACATGATGCTTGCACAGAAGAACCCCCGGGAGGAGCAGACAGCTGTCACCCTCCGGGAGTTTGGAGTGTGAATTGTCGGTGGTATGGCCTCAGTGGGCTGAGGCCATGAGAGGGAATAAAGGAAATGAAATGAAATGTATAAAAGTTAATCAACAAGGTGATGTATTTGCAATACTGGTTAATGTGTGAAAGTCTGTGGATGAAAAGTTGCAGTGTGAGAATGTGGCAAGAAAGTGATTACAGCAGATAGCATGCTAAAATGGAATGTTCTCGACGGTTGGTGGTGACCACAATCAGCAGGTGCGGGGCGACGCGACGCTTGACCCAGACCTAGAGGGAGACGGGAGCAACAAAACATCAACAACCGCAGGCGGGAGGAGTCGGCCCACCATCCTGCAGACCACGAAAGACCAATGAGAGAGCGCTAAGGATAACTGCAGGAGACACATAACCAATAGTGAATTAGTAGATTGTACTTTTAAATTGTCCTGGGCAACTCGGATGTGGAGTACGTCGGCTGGAGGGAACAGAGACGTACAGGGTTGTATTGAGAGGGACCCGAGACCCAGATGTTTGTTGAAGGAATAAATCCACTCGCGTGTGAAAACGCCGGCTTCCTGGTCCTTTCTTTGCAGAACGAGCGCGCAAATTGTTGGATGAGTGGTGGTCGGGTAAGGTCACAATTTGGAGTAAGATGATTAACGGACTTTTGTATTGATCTAAAAATAATGTCCAACACTTGCTGCGCCGCCCTTTTTGCCAATTGTTTGTCTGACATAGGCGCACGTGGCGTGACGTCACTTCAGGAGGCGTGGTTAAGTGCCCTGTACGGAGTCGGACCCAAAAAATTTAAGGGCTTTTTAGGGCCATTCTTAGGGGCTGACACGGAAAAAATTTAGGGCCGACATGAAAAATTTAGGGCCATCGTGGGAAATCAAAAGTAAGGAAAAATGACTCACCCAATGGTGCCATCGGCTGTACTTGGTTCATCAAAGGTACCAGTACCTCAGTACCTGTGACAGTGATCACCTGTCGCCCCTTGTGGTAGTTCTCATTGGTATGACCATTCTCAATGTCTTCACATAAAAGTCTACACAAAAACATATTCTAACTACAATTGCAACTATATACACAAATGTCTTCTACTGATGTCTGTCTCAGCACCCCTACTCAAGCTCCTTGAGCCTACCCTGTGCCTCCTCTATTTGCTGCTGCAGAGGTACCAAAGAGGCTCTCTTGTCCTTTGAGTGCATTGGGCTTGGTGATAAACCTCAGCTTCCTCTTTTCTTCTGCCTGCTCACACAGCCTGTCAGCCTTCTCAATAAGCGTAGATATGTCAGTCTCTATTCTGGCTTTTTTGGCTTTGAGGCAGTAAAGATGAAAAGTGGGCAGCGATGCCAAATGTAGCCAGGTACGAAGTCTTCCTTTCCCCACAGTGGTAGTTTTTAGCAATGTCACTGTTTGGGAACATGACTGCAAACACTTTCGAATTATTTTCACAAGATTTGTAACTGTAATGGCTGCAGATCACTTTTAAAGTCCACACGATCTCTGCCTTTAACGAGTCCGCCTTCGTGTATTGAACTATGTTCATAGAGCCTGACTTCTGGCTGGACAACTGTAGATGCGCATGCACTGCTAGTACCACTGCCTGAAGTTGATGCTTCACTTTCTTTATATTTTAGAAACAGATTCATACCAACGGAAGATGAGAGAGTCTTCGCCAAATCAGCGTGTCTCCTTTTTTTCCCGGTGTGACTCCAGCGCTTTGACACCCATCTTTCCTAGCTGGTAGCTCTGCTTGCACAGATGGCAGTAAAACATGTGCCGATCTTTTGCATCTCGACGAACCCTGCTTCCAAACTCCTTACTTTCAACCCAAGCATCTTGAAAAATGCACTTCCCCATGATACAAGTTGGATCGATGAAAGACGTAACGAAGACGAAGTGAAATGCCGACTCACGAAAACGAACAATGGAATATCAACGACAAGATGGCGACTCGTTGTCAACACGGTGACTTCCGTTGACAATTTCCGGCTGTTTTAGATGCCAGACGGATCGCTTTTTTTTTTTTTTTTTTTAAATAAAAGATAATTTTACGTACGAACTCTGGGAGGGGTCAATTAACCGTGAAAAGCGAGGGATTATCACGGATTTTACCCAGCCATCCATTTTCTTGGCCGCTTATCGTCACGAGGGTCGCGGGACTGCTGGAGCCTACCCCAGCTGTTAACGGGCAGGAGGCAGGGTAAACCCTGAACTGGTTGCCAGCCAACCGCAGGGCACACATAGACAAACAGACGCACTCAAAATCACAACTAGGGGCAATTTAGAGTGTCCAACTAATGTTGCATGTTTTGTGGGAGGAAACCAGAGTGCCCGGAGAAAACCCACACAGGCACGTGGAGAACATGCAAACTCCACACAGGGGGCCGTGCCCGGGATCGAACCCTAGACCTCAGAACTGTGAGGCCAACACTTTACAACTGACGAACCGTGCCGCCTGGATTTTATACAGCTGTCAAAATCAAAAAGTTATGAATATTGTTTGGTAATTATTATGTTCTCAAAATAGGTTGAAATATTCCCCACAGCAAAACAAGACTCTGTGACGGTAGCTAAAGACTAAAGCATTGTGTAAGCACATAGTCCCAACATTTGGAATCCCGAGAGTTAGTAGAAGTGACTATGGTTCTCATTTTGTTAACAATGTTGTTGACAGATTATCAGAGCATTTTAAAACAGATTTGAAAAGACAGAAAGACACACTCCGGTTTCCTCCCACATCCCAAAACATGCGTCATTAATTGGACACTCTAAATTTCCCCTCGGTGTGATTGTGAGTGTGTCTGTTTGTCTCTATATGCCCTGTGATTGGCTGACTACTCGTTCATGTACCCTGCCTCTTGCCCGTTAACAGCTGGGATAGGCTCCAGCACTCCCACGACTAACCGGCTAAGAAAATGGATAGATGGTTAATGCCTCAGCCCACATACCGATATGACCTTGGTTGAGGATGACAGACTAGATGAGATTCGGTCAGGGTTTTTTTAAAGTGCCACTGACACCAAAAATGTGAAATCCAGGATGTTGTTAAAAAAAAAAAAAAAGCCGGAATGGAGTCATCCATTTATTCACATCACATCAGAATGTTGCCGTATATTGATTTTTTTCATTTCCCGCCATGAAAATTCACTTGACTGTTTTCAGTTGAACAAGAACTGGGATGTGACTTTTTTTGCCGACACCAACAGCAGCGGTGTCGAGTGTCTTTACCCATTTTACCGGCGAGAAACTAGCTGTTTTTTCTGTGTGTTGGCGTGATCGTTGTGTTGCTGGATTTTGCTCGAACACTCGGGAAGATGGAATTCACTCTTCACACGTTTCCAAAAAACCTGATTCGTCATGAAAAATGGATTGCACTAGTAGAAAGGACAAGAGCTCTGTGTGTTCCACATGACAAGTAGGTGTGTACAGAGCTATTAAAAAATAATAACAATAGCCTAATGGACTAATTTGTCTCATAGTTTATATCATATGTTACGTGTGAATTTGGAATAAATCCCCTTGGTCAAACCAGCAAAATATAAAGTACTTGTATTGCGTTAAAGACAATTTAATCACACATACAATACAACACGAAACAACAAAATAGAATTACAAAGACAGTTTAGCAGTGTGTAACACGAGCTAACTAGCCAAACGACATGTAGTCACCAAACTCGAACGAATGTTATTTCCAGCAAATGTTCCTGGAAGATAGTGTGGTGTCCGTGTACTTGTGTACCTGTCCGAAAGCAGCAGTATTAATAAAAACCTCCGTCGACAGCACATCCTCATTCTTATAGGAACATTGTAGAAAACCGCGTCCGACGACTCCTTCTCTCAGAACGTAACAAAAGATCCAGATCATAATAACTAAAGTACGTAAATCAGGGGTGCTAAATGTGTCAATGCGCACGGGCCACCGTTAGCAGTGGCCGCCGTTTCCTCCAACGCAGAGGTGGGTCAGGCGGGGCAGTGAGTGGCCGCGTGCAGGGAAGGAACCCCAACACAAATTGTTAAAAAAAATAAAAATATCATACATTGTGATTTCTGGACTTTACTTTTTGGATTATTTCTCTCATTGTGGACATGCACATACAATGAAAATTTCAGACCCCTCCATGATTTCTAAGTGGTATAACTTAGATATATAGCAGGGTGTTCACATATTTTCTTCACTGTATGTCTGTTGCTCGTTAAAAGTGATCCGCATATCTTCTAATATGGATCAAAACGATATGGTAAAATGGCCCCTTTCGCTTCACTCCCTTCTGAGATGTTCTCTTCTTCAAAAAGAGCTCCAGTCTCAGAAGGGGGAATCAGAAATATTTAAAAATCGCTGTCGTTAATCTGCCATAGCATTTGGCACAGCATGTTTTCTAAGGCGACTGCCCCAGTGTGGCCACTGGGATGTCGAGTCATACTTTCACTACTTTGTGCTTTGATAAAACACTCAGAGGTCACTTTTTCTCGTATTATCATCAAAGTGATATATGTAATTTTGATAACAATACCCATTTTAAAATGTATATTTTGGTGTCAGTGGCACTTTAAGGATGAGAATGGAACCCCAATATGCTGTACCATTATTTCATTTTTAGTCTATGTAAACCTGACTTGAGTTAACTCCCCCCCCCCTTTTCTTTTTCTTGTCTCAATTTAGATATGAAAACGTGAGATACGGTATAACCTCGGTTCTCGACCACAATTCCAGAAGGCAGTTCGAGTGATTTGCTTGAAAACCGAACTGATGTTTCCTATTACAATTAATGGAAAAAGAAATAATGCGTTCCAAGCCTAAAAAAAAAAAAATGGGCGAAAGCATTTTTTTTTTTTGCTATTCCTGATAATGAACTGCATAGTCGAAATACATGTATAGTTGAAATACTTTATATGATAAAATAATTGAAGAACTATATTTATCTATTGCTTAATATCTATGCTTTAGTAGTAGAGTAAGCTAGCCTGGGAGTGCATTGCCGTATCTGTAGCGACTCGGCCCCCAGCCTTGTAAACTTATTAACTTTAAATTAGCAATAATGAGCTGGGGAGGGCAATTTTCTTTTTATTTTAACAAAAAGTAACATACAAAAACATTCACTCGTAACTCGAATTAACAAACTCTTTGAAACAATCCCGAGCTAACTGTTCATTTATGAAAATTAAAAGCAACTTTTCAACTTCCTTCAAGATCTGTGGCCTCTGCTTGCTCAACAGGGTTGCTCCTTTAGCAACATCACTTGCTTTAAGGGCGTCCTTGTGTTTCAGAATGGTGCTTGTCATCGATTTTGCCATGGCATACTCCTTCGATGTCTCAAAAACACGCACCCCAGATTCGGATTTGGCTATCAATTCTTTCTTAAACTCGACAGTTTTACGCACAACTTTCTTTTGTTCAGTATCAGCAGCCTTACTAATTCATTAATTCATTAAACTCTCAAAGTATTCTTTCCATCTATTTAGCACACAACTGGGAACAGTCAACACATTTCCATTTCTTTCCTTTTCATCCTCTTTGGAGCCTTTCTAACTTCCCCAGTCACTCACATTTGAAAAATGTACAGGTGTGGTCAGTCATGCCTGCAGATATAAAGTTACGGGTGTGGTTCACCAGTCATGCCCGCAGATATAGAGTTGCGGGTGTATTTTTTTGTAATTATGAGTGTACACCTTTAAGAGCGGAGGGGGCGGTGTCAGGTAAACTAGGAAGTAGAAGTAAGCTGATTAGAAGGGGAAAAAAAAGACAGCAGACTGTGGTTCACTGCGCTTTTCATGTGCCGTAAGTGTGCGATGAGTGCGCAGTTGCGCAGTGCCGCATGTCAGAGTGAACATTGGTCAAGACTACACAAACAACATCTTTCAATATCTATGTATTTCTATTCATAACAAATTTTACACACGATTTTTTTGTGCTCAACTGTGCAGATTTGCGAGTGCGATGGCGCGCGGGCGGCTACGCGCCCATCAAATCACAGTAACTGGTTCCCCCTTACTAATGATTGCTACTTGCTGGTCCATCACACTTGATTCTTCTACTTTACTCTCATTTTATTCGGTCATCAACTTCTTAACGTATTCTATTTTATTATTAAGTATTTTCCTATTTAGCACACTACTGGCACAATGTCAACACATTTGCATCTTTATCCTTAATCACCCTTACCATCTGCACATCCTTCCCATCACTATCCCTCTGTCTGGCCAACTTGTAGATACTTTTCTCCTTACGTCACATACAACCTGACGTACATGTCTTCATATTTCTCTTGTTCAGCCTTCGCCACCTCACCTTTTCCCTATGTCGCATCTCGATTTATTCCTTTCACCTCTCGTCAGTCCTCTCAGTGTCCCACTTTTTCACTAATCTCTTTTCTTAAATGACTTCCTGTATTTTGGGGTTCCACCACCAAGTTTCCTTCTCCCCTTTCCTACCAGAAGACACGCCAACTACTCTTTTGCCTGTCTCTCTAATCGCCTTGGCTGTACTAGTCCAGTCTTCCGGGAGCTCCTCCACCATCTGTCCTCAAAGTTCCTTTTCAGGATGCCGTACTTACCAGTACCAGTCAACACATTTCCATTCCTGTCCTGAATCACCCTTTCCTGCTGCACATCCTTCCCATTTTTATCCCTCTCCCTGGCCAACCTGTAGAGACCATTTTCTCCTTCTTTTGTATCCAACCTGGTGTATATGTCATCATATGCCTCTTGTTTTGTCTTTGCCGCCTCTACCATTGCCCTAAGTCGCATCTCAATGTATTCCTTTTGCCTCTCCTCAGTCCTCTCAGTGTCCTATTTCTTCTTCGCTTATCGCTTTCCTTGTATGACTTCCTGTATTTTGGGGTTCCACCACCAAGTTTCCTTCTCCCCTTTCCTACCAGAAGACACGCCAACTACTCTTTTGCCTGTCTCTCTAATCGCCTTGGCTGTACTAGTCCAGTCTTCCGGGAGCTCCTCCACCATCTGTCCTCAAAGTTCCTTTTCAGGATGCCGTACTTACCCATCACTTCTTCATCGCCCCTGTTTCCTTGGTATGCTTACGTTACATGACACAACTGAGAACGTGCCTGGTATGTTAACATAAATTAAGAGTTATTCCGATAACTATGGCACAAATAACATACTAAGAAGTTTACCAAAACCATCTGTGTCACATCAAATATCCGATAACTGAAATCCAATGAAATCTTCATCCTCGGTGTCACTTGTAAACAAGTCCGCCAACTACAGAGGGAGACGACGCGCCGCTTCCTCTTCTACGTCGCTTATGTCAGATTTATCATTGGTTGCAGTTACAACTAGCCTATTCCAGGCTTTCTGAATCCCGACAGCATGGTTTTGGTTGTCACGGAAGCTCATACTTTGTCGAATCATCCAATGACTTGCTGGAAAGTTGCATGGTGGATTCACCTGGAAGCTGTGCTCTCGCAATGATGCAGAGAGACTTTGTCCTAGTGAGGTTGCCATAGTCCACAGGCTTTGAGTCAAACACTGATCGTGTCAGAACAACTACGCAATTATGGAAACGCTTTTGACAAAGGTTGCTTAAAGTAAAAAAATATGAGGAGGACCAAAGTTTTCAACAAGAATGGACAGTCTTTGAGGAGAGGGAGGGTTCTGCTGTGTGTCTACATACACAGTTGAGCAGTATGCCAAAGCATTCGTCCTTGATGTCAAACATTTTGCCAACTTTGCATAAAAATTAGATAATCAAATGGATAAAAGACATGCCTTTATCGGCAAGAATCATTCACCATCGCACTATCATGATGGCAAATGAAATTGAATTCCGTTCACGATAAACGGACGGACGTCTCAATCCCTGCATGAAGTATGCAACGTATGACAAGTCACATTCATGGTAAGAAGTACTTTCATCATCATTGGTTAGCAACATCATAATGTTATTTAAATAATCTGCAGAAAATAATTTTCTCTTCAATGGCATTTTTGTTCAGTTTGTCTCAGTTGTTACAGATACATGGGCCTAGAGCCCGCTCTTACAGTTGTCAGTGTGAAAATAACCGATAAGAGACTTGAAAAATGGATGGATGGATGTAATAATGTGTTAATAATGTCATATATAAGTAACTCTGGAGAATAAGTCACACCCCGGGCCAAACTACAAAAAAAATAAAATTAGTCCGAAAAATACAGTAGTTGATAAATAAACAAAAATAGCGAGCAACATTTAGATCATTGTAAGGGAGTAAAAATATAGTTACTTTTTAGCAAAAATGGCACAAGTGTTTTTTTTTTTTTTTTTTTTTTTTTTACTGGTCTCAACTCCTGTGACTTATCCAAAACAGGTCACCCCCCCACCCCCCCCCCCCCCCCCCACCCCCATGAATAGGTCATCGGCTGTATAAAATTCACATGAATGGCTTATTTTAAGTTCAAAATGGGAATTTTACAAAAAGGTGACTGATTTGTATATGAGTTTTTGTATATGCTTTGATTTGGAACATATTGCTGTCCACTTTGATTTGTAAGTCCAATGTGCCGACTTTGTCTTCACAAACCTGGAAGAAACTGAGGTCAAATGTGAAGTGAGTGAACTTGTAAAGAGGAAGATAATACAACGAGGGATGTGATGGAAGTGATGTAACGAAAGCATGTGATCATAGAAAGTAATCATAGCATGTGAAGAAAGCACAATAAATAAGTATAAAAAGATTTTACTGAACTTTTAACCAGGCCTGCATTAGATTATACAGTTAACTATAAAAACGTATCATGTTTGGATACCTTTCTGTGAATAAATAAACTAAGCTAAATGAGAACTTGGATGTACTCTTTTTCATGCATTGCCATGATATTGGATTGAGTATCAGCAGATACTCAAAATCAAATTACTCATAATCAGGTGTGAATCAGGCAGAAATGCCTGGTTGCATGTGAAGGGAAAAGTGAAAGGATGTGATATCCCAGGTAGCCAATTACCTCGCAAGTAAAGTCTCGCAAGTAAAGTCAAAGCACATGTTGGGCACACTGGTATTTAGTTGATGGGTCAAAAGTGTGCTTTCTCAACGGGAAAGGATAGCCTTGGCGAGCGTGTTCGGGCTTGTGGCGGCAAGTGCAGATGAGCAAGCAACCCAGCGCAACATCAACTTGGTAGGCGGAAGGACTCGTCAAGTGACATTCACATTCGTGACTCACATTGTTGAAGGAAATATTACAAAATTTACCATAGTTATTGATATTTTATTTTATATATTATATTGATATTTTTAAAGCCTTTCTATTGTCCAGCAACATTACATTACAATGAACATTGTCAATCAAGCACGGTCTGTAACTTTTGAGTGAGGCCACGACCAGCGTGGGCTAGCTGGGAACAGCTACACACCGAAATAACCGCTGTTGCTTGAAAAGGAACATAAAACTAACTCAACACTATCCACTATACCATAAGATAACTATCCAAGCAACCTAACAGAAAACGTGTTTATTTAAATTATATGGACTGCAACATTTCTGCAAATAATATTTTTGCGCAATGTATTGGACGTTCTTGTGGTTCCGATCAGCCGAGAATATTTACGTGTATTTGTTCAATGGAAATGTGCATGATAGTTTGTAGCACTAAGGGAAAGGCTGCTCAGACTAAAAAGGAACAAGTTGCACTTTACAGTGGCAAAATGATGATAAGTTTGTCTTGCTTTTTTGTTGTTATTTTTGCATAAAACCGTCAAAATGTTAACTGAATGTACATACCTGAACGACTGAGCTCAAACTTCGGCCTTGGTGAGCTATTGATTCCGGCAGGAGAAGCGTAGGGTGGGAGCTGTTAATCTCTTTCTTTCCCTCTCTCACTCTACCTGCGTGAGTATTGTTTCGTTCGCGAACGATTGGCACAAAATAATTTTAGTGAACGAAGGGAACCGAATCAGTTCATGAAATGTTGCCTTCTTTTTGCTTGGTCGCCGCCGTAAACCGAGTTTTTCCAACCCCTCACCTCAGTCTGTCCTGTGGCTATCATGACACTCAAAGCGAGGAGCTTTGCTGAGCAGTTCAGGTGGACGTCAGACAACGACGTCATCGAGGGAGTCCCAAAGGCAAAGCATGATCCTAACAAGAACAGGTGACAGCTGTAACAGAAGCACAGGCGGCGGCTGGCTGAAATCGTTTAAAATCATTTTTTCCACGTTAATGTAAACACAGCACCCCGTATAAGAAACTGAATTGTTGATATTTTTGAATATTTATTAACAAGAAAATCATAATTATCACACAGGCAGACAGTAACTATTCAATGCACCCATATGGGGGCACAAACCAATGCAATCTGTAGGCCGGTCCCAAGCCCGGATAAATGGAGATGTTTGCGTCGGGAAGGGCATCCGGCGTAAAAACTGTGCCAAACAAATATGAGCGTTCATCTAAAGAATGCCATACCGGATCGGTCATGGTCCAGGTTAACAACGCCTGCCCCCAGCACTGCTAACCTGCAGGGCGTCGGTGGAAATTCAGCTACTGTGGGTCGAAGACAAAGAAGAGGAGGAAATCAGATCCGTCGTCAGAAGAAAAAGAGGAATGCACAAGAGGAATGCACAGAGCCTACATCTGAGTGTAGGGACTTTGAATGTTGGGACTATGACGGGAAAAGCTCAGGAGTTGGTTGACATGATGATTAGGAGAAAAGTTGATATACTGTGCATCCAAGAGAGCAGCTGGAAAGGTAGTAAGGCCATAGGTTTAGGAGCAGGGTTTAAATTCTTCTACTACGGAGTAAATGGGAAGAGAATTGGAGTAGGGGTTATTTTAAAGGAAGAGCTAGCTAAGAATGTCTTTTAGGTGAAAAGAGTTTCAGTGATGAGACAAAAATTTGAAATTGAGGATGTTAGCGGCTATGCCCCACAGGTAGGATGTGACTTAGAGTTGAAAGACAAATTCTGAAGGAACTAGATAAAGTAGTTCTGAGCATCCCAGACAGCGAGGGAGGAGTAATTGGTGGAGATTGTAATGGACATATTGGTAAAGGAAACTGGGGCGATGAAGAAGTGATGGGTAAGTACGGCATCCAGGAAAGGAACTTTGAGGGACAGATGGTGGTGGACTTTGCAAAAAGGATGGAGATGGCTGTAGTGAACACTTATTTCCTGAAGAGGGAGGAACATATAGTGACCTACAAGAGCGGAGGTAGAAGCACGCAGGTGGATTATATTTTGCGCAGACAATGTAATTAAAGATTACTGACTGTAAAGTAATGGTACGGGAGAGTGTAGCTCGACAGCATGGGATGGTGGTGTGTAGGATGACTCTGGTGGTGGGTAGGAAGATTAGGAAGACAAAGGTAGAGCAGAGAACCATGTGGTGGAAACTGAGAAAGGAAGAATGTTGTGCAGCCTTTCGGAAAGATGTGAGACAGGCTCTCGATGGACAGCAGAAGCTTCCGGAAGACTGGACTCCCACAGCCAAGGTAATCAGAGAGACAGGCAGGAGAGTACTTGGTGTGTCTTCTGGTAGGAAAGGGGAGAAGGAGACTTGGTGGTGGAACCCCAAAATACAGGGAGTCATACAAGGAAAGAAATTAGCGAAGAAGTGAGACACTGAAAGGACTGAGGAGAGGCGAAAGGAGTACATCGAGATGCGACTTAGGGCAAAGGTAGAGGTGGCAAAGGCTAAACAAGAGGCATAAGAAGACATGTACACCAGGTTGGACACGAAAGAAGGAGAAAAGGATCTCTACCGGTTGGCCAGACAGAGGGATAGAGATGGGAAGAATGTGCAGCAGGTAAGGCTGATTAAGGAGTTGGAAATGTGTTGACTGGTGCCATTCGTGTGCTAAATAGATGAAAAGAATACTTTGAGAAGTTGATGAATGAAGAAAATTAGAGAGAAGGAAGAGTTGAAGAGGCAAGTGTGAAGGACCAGGAAGTGGCAATGATTAGTAAGGGGAAATCAGAAAGGCACTACAAAGGATGAAAAATGGAATGGTACTGGTGACATACCAGTGGAGGTATGGAACCAATTTGGAGAGATGGCTGTGGAGTTTTTAACCAACTTATTCAACAGAATACTAGCAGGCGAAAAGATGTCTGAAGAATGGAAGAAAAGTGTTCAAGTTCCCATTTATAAGAACAAAGGCGATGTTCAGAGCTATGGGAATTATCGAGGAATAAAGTTGATGAGCCACATAATGAAGTTATGGGAAAGAGTAGTGGAGGCTAGACTCAGGACAGAAGTATCTGCGAGCAACAGTATGGTTTGCATTATTTGCATTGAGGATGCTAGTGGAAAAGTACAGAGAAGGTCAGAAGGAGCTACATTGTGTCTTTGTGGATCTTGAGAAAGCCTATGACAGAGTACCAAGAGAGGAACTGTGGTTCTGCAGGCGTAGGTCTGGTGTGGCAGAGAAGTATGTTTAAATAGTACAGGACATGTATGATGGTGAGGTGTGCCTTAGGTGTGACAGAAGAATTTAAGGTGGAGGTGGGACTGCATCAGGGATCCGCTCTGAGCCCCTTCCTGTTTTCAATGGTAATGGATAGGCTGACAGATGAGGTTAGACTGGAATCCCCTTGTACCATGATGTTCGCAGATGATATTGTGTAATGCAATGAAAGCAGGGAGCATGCAGAGGAACAATGAGAAAGATGAGACATGCAATGGAAAGGAGAGGAATGAAGATTAGCCGAAGTAAAACAGAATATATGTGCGTGAATGAGAAAGGTGGAGGGGGAAGAGTGAGGCTACAGGGAGTAGAGATAGCGAGGGTGGAGGACTTCAAATATTTAGGGTCAACAATCCAGAGCAATGGTGAGTGTGGTAAGGAAGTGAAGAAATGGGTCCAAGCATGTTGGAACAGCTACCGGAAGGTGTCTGGTGTGTTGTGACAGAAGAATCTCTGCTCGGATGAAGGGGAAATTTTAGAAAACAGTGGTGAGGCCGGCCATGATGTACGGATTAGAGACGGTGGCACTGAAGAAACAACACGAAGCAGAACTCGAGGTAGCAGAAATGAAGATGTTGAGGTTCTTGCTTGGAGTCAGCAGCTTGGATAGGATTAGAAATGAGCTCATTAGAGGGACAGCCAAAGTTGGATGTTTTGGAGACAGGATTCGAGAGAGCAGACTTTGATGGTTTGTACATGTTCAGAGGCGAGAGAGTGAGTATTTTGGTGGAAGGGTGCTGAGGATGGAGCTGTTAGGCAAAAGAGCAAAAGGAAGACCAAAGAGAAGGTTTATGGATGTGGTGAGGGAAAACATGAGGGCAGTTGGGGTTAGAGAGGAAGATGCGGAAGATAGGCTAAGATGGAAAAAGATGACACGCTGTGGCGGCACCTAACGGGACAAGCCGAAAGGAAAAGAAGAAGAAGAAGAAGTCTTAACCATGACTAATAACATATAGTTTGTGGAGCTATCAAACTAAAAATAGAACACACTGTATCACACTGCTCAAAGGAACCATTCATCCATCCACCCATCCATTTTCTTATGGGAGTGCTGGAGCCTATCCCAGCTGTTATCGGGCAGGAGGGGAGGGTACACTCTGAATTTGTTGCCAGCCAATCACAGGGCACATTGAGACAAACGCCACACTCTCAATCACACCTCGGGGCAATTTAGAGTGTCCAATAAATGTTGCATGTTTTTTTGGAGATGTGGGAGGAAACCGAAGTCGTCTTCTTCTTTTCCTTTAGGCTTGTCCCGTGAGGGGTCACTGCAGCATGTCATGTTTTTCCTTTTAAGTCTATCCCGTGCATCTTCCTCGATAACACCCACTGTCCTCATGACTTCCTTCACAACATCCATCAATCTTTTCTTCAGTCTTCCTCTCGCTCATTTGCCTGGCAGCTCCATCCTCAGCAACCTTCTCCCAATATACTCACTCTCTCGCCTCTGACATGTCCAAATCATCGAGGTCTGCACTTCCAAACCTTGTCTCCAAAATATCCAACTTTGGCTGTCCCACTGATGAGATCATTTCTAATCCTATGCAACCTGCTCACTTCTAGCGAGAACCTCAACATCTTCATTTGTGCCACCTCCAGTTCTACTTCCTGTTGTCTCTTCAGTGCCACCGTCTCTAATCCGCACATCATGGCCGGTCTCACCACTGTTTTATAAACTTTGCCCTTCTTCCTAGCAGACACCCTTCTGTCACATAACACACCAGACAACTTCCGCCAGCTGTTCCAACCTGCTTGGAACCGTTTCTTCACTTCCTTATCACACTCACCATTGCTCTGGATTATTGAGCCCAAAAATTTGAAGTTGTCCACCCTCGCCAATATCTTCTCCATGTAGCCTCACTCTTCCCCCTCCACCCCTCTCATTCACGCACATGTACAGTGTATTCTGGTTTACTTCAGCTAATCTTCATTTCCCTTCTTTCCACTGCATGCCTCCATCTTTCTAATTGTTCCTCCACCTGCTCCCTACTTTTACTGCAGATCACAATAATATCTACGATCATCATGGTCCAAGGGGATTCCATTCTAACTTCATCTGTCAGCCTATCCATTAGCAAAGCAAACAGGAAGGGACTCAGATATGATCCCTGATGCAGTCCCACCTCCACCTTAAATTCTTTTCGAACACGTACAGCACACCTCACCATTGTTCTGCTGCCCTTGTATACGTCCTGTACTATTCTCACATATTTCTCCATCACACCAAACTTAGGCATGCAACACCAAAGTACCTCTCTTGGTATTCTGTCATGAGCTTTTTCTAGATCCACAAAGACACAATGTAGCTCCTTCTTACCTTCTCTGTACACTTGTACTTGCATCCTCAAGGCAAATAATCCAGCTGTGGTACTTTTTCTTGGCATGAAACCATATTATTGCTCACAGACACTTAGTTCTGTCCTGAGTCTAGCCTCCACTACTCTTTCCCATAACTTCTTTGTGTGGCTCATCATCTTTATTCCTCTATAGTTTCCATAGCTCTGAACATCGCCTTTGTTCTTAAAAATGGGGACTAGCACACTTTTCTGCCAATCGTCTGGCATCTTCTCTCCTGCTCGTATTCTGTTGAATAAATTGGTCAAAAACTCTACAGCAACCTTTCTAAATTGCTTCCATACTTCCACCGGTCATCAGGACCAACTGCCTTTCCATTTTTCATACTCTTTAGTGCATTTCTTCTTCACCACTTCTTGGTGCTTGACAGTTGCCTCTTCTATGCCTGCTTCTCTCATTTTCTTCATTCATCAACTTCTCAACATATTCTTTAGCACTCTACTGGCACCAGTCAACACATTTCCATTCCTGTCCTGAATCACCCTTTCCTGCTGCACATCCTTCCCATTTTTATCCCTCTCCCTGGCCAACCTGTAGAGACCATTTTCTCCTTCTTTTGTATCCAACCTGGTGTATATGTCATCATATGCCTCTTGTTTTGTCTTTGCCGCCTCTACCATTGCCCTAAGTCGCATCTCAATGTATTCCTTTTGCCTCTCCTCAGTCCTCTCAGTGTCCTATTTCTTCTTCGCTTATCGCTTTCCTTGTATGACTTCCTGTATTTTGGGGTTCCACCACCAAGTCTCCTTCTCCCATTTCCAACCAGAAGACACACCAAAGTACTCTCCTGCCTGTCTCTCTGATCACCTTGGCTGTAGTAGTCTAGTCTTCTGGGAGCTCCTCTTGTCTATTGAGAGCCTGTCTCACCTTTTTACCAACAGCCACACAAAATTCTTCCTTTGTCAGCTTCCACCACATCGTTCTCTGCTCTACCTTTGTTGTCTTAATCTTTCCTAGCTACCACCAGTGTCATCCTACACACCACCATCCTATTGTGTCGAGGTACACTCTTCCCTACCACTACTTTTCAGTCAGTAACCTCCTTCAGATTACATCATCTGCGCAAAATATAATCCACCTCCATGCGTCTAACTCTGCTCTTATAGGTGACTCTATGTTCCTGCCTCTTCTGGGGAAAAAAAAGTGTTCAATACAGCTATTTCCATCCTTTTCGCAAATTCCACCACAATCTGTCCCTCAAAGTTCCATTTATGAAACTGTACTTAACCATTACTTCTTCATCGTCCCTGTTTCCTTCACCAACATCTCCATTACAATCTGCACCAATCACAACTCTCTCTGGGATGCTCAGAACTACTTCATCTAGCTCCTTCCAAAATTTCTCTTTCAACTCTTGGTCACATCCTACCTGTGGGGCATACCCGCTAATCACATTATACATAACACCATCAATTTCAAATTTCAGCCTCATCACTCAATCTGATATTCTTTTCACCTCCAAGACATTCTTCGACCGCTCTACATTTAAAATAACCCCCTACTCCATTTCTCTTCCCAATTACCCCACGGTAAAATCATTTAAACCCTGTTCTAAACTTCCAGCATTACTACTTTTCCACCTTCTCTCTTGGATGCACAATATATCAACCTTTCTCCTCATCATCATGTCAACCTCTTCCTGATCTTTTCCCGTCGTCGACCCAACTTTCAAACTCCCAACACTCAGTTGTATGCTCTGTGCAATCCTCTACTTCTTCTGGCGACGAATCTGCTTTCCTCCTCTACTTTGTCTTCAACCGATTGTAGCTGAATTTCCACCAAAGCCCTGCAGGTTAGCAGTGCCGGGGCGGGCGTTGATAACCTGGGCCACAACTGAGCAGGTATGGATTTCTCTAGATGAACGCTAATTTTTGTTTGGCACAGTTTTACACCAGATGCCCTTCTTGACCCAACCCTCTGCATTTATCCGGGATGGGGACTGGCCTACATATTGCACTGGCTTGTGCTCCCGTTGGGCTGCATTCCCCCAATGCCTCGGCTCCGACTAGAAATTCTGTTCATTAAAGGTATGAAGAGAATCGTTCACAACCTTGACCGGAGTCCAACCCTCACCGGACATGAGTCCGACTTATTGGTGGAATTGCGGACCAAACTCTGACACTGGCCGTACAGGGACCAAACCCACCATAGCAGGAGTTCAGCAACCCATACTCCTAAAGTACAACAGTGGTCCCCAACCACCAGGCCCTGGACTGGTACCGGTCAATGGATCATTTGGTACTGGGAAGCCGAAGAAATAATTTATTAGTTATGATGTGTTCATTCTCTTGGTTACATCTCAGTCACTTTAGCACCAAATTTACCCCCACAATCTAGCAAAATGAGTAAAAAAAAAAACACATCTTTGGAAAGTTTATTTTCGAAGGAGAAAAGGCTCAGTGAAGAGACAGAAGAAGAGTCTACAACGTCCAAGAAAATAAAGTTATAAACATCATCAAAACACACACCCTTAACTCTTTTTGAGGAGCTTTGTGAGGAGATGGACAGAATAAGGAGTTATCCAGAGGGAAATCACTTGCAAGAGTGTTTGAATTACAAGAGCCGCTTCAAAGATTTCTTTCAGAAAACCCTGGCAACACATTTCAGTCACGAGGGATGGGTCGCAAAACTGGCTTACTTGTGCGACATATTCAGCCTGCTGAATGAATCCAATCTGTCACCTCAGGAAAAATTACAACAGTCTTCAAAATTGGCAAGTAGCTTGGATTTAAAGCCAAACTGGATTTGTGGGCAAGGCGTGTGAACAGAGGTATATTTTATGTTTCAAACATTAGTGCGGATTTTGTGTGAGACTGAGCCTTCATTCTCCCAGCTGGTGCACGATCACCTGTCTTTTCTATT
This sequence comes from Syngnathoides biaculeatus, assembly GCF_019802595.1. NCBI lineage: Eukaryota > Metazoa > Chordata > Actinopteri > Syngnathiformes > Syngnathidae > Syngnathoides > Syngnathoides biaculeatus. The sequence goes on along the minus strand of NC_084641.1, from coordinate 43,577,844 downwards.
AAAAGAGTTTGAGTGCTAATTCCCAACCAAAAAGGACCCACGAACTGCCAAGCGATGGATCTGCGACCCATTTATCAACAAACCAAGTGAATCCAGCATGTCTATGCAACAAGATCAACTGCTGGAGATTGCAAACAACGGTGGCTTTAAAAGTATTTTAGAGACAACTCTTCTGATGTTCTGGATTAAAGTCATGACAGAATAGCCAAAGATCGCCACCAAAGCACTCAAACCCCTGTTGCCATTTCCGATATCCTATCTGTATGAAGCGGGAGTGACAGTAATAAAAACAAAACAAGGGAATAAACTGGACATAAGCAACACACTTTGGATGTCATTGTCTCCCATTACCCGTAGATGGGACCATCTCATTGCAGAGAAAAAAGCTCAGGTGTTAACGTTATGTTGAGTTAAAATTTTCATGCACTTTTAATTCATTTCCGTGGCCTCTCTGTATCTTATTTTGAAGGCATGTTTAAATGTTATTATAGCGACCAGTCAGAGAGCGGTAGGGCTGTGGTCGTTAACAGAGTGAGGTGAGGCAGAAGGGAGAGGAGAGATGGTGGTTCAAAATGCCAAATTTGTGTTATGTGTATCTGTTGAAAAATAATATATGTTCATGGAGTGTTTCATAATTAAAATAAGTTGAACTGTTAGGGGGCGGCACGGTGAATCAATTGGTAAAACGTTAGCCTCACAGTTCTGAGGTCCTGGGTTGAATCCGGGACCCGCCTGTGTGGAGTTTGCATGTTCTCCCCGTGCCTGCATGGGTTTCCTCTGGGCACTCCGGTTTCCTCCCACATTCCAAAAACATGCAACATTAATTGGACACTCTAAATTGCCTCTAGGTGTGATTGTGAGTGCGTCTGTTTGTCTCAATGTACCCTGCGTTTGGCTGGCAACCAGTTCAGGGTGTACACCGCCTCCTGCCCATTGACAGCTGGGATAGGCCCTAGCACTAACCTTGTGAGGGTAAGCGGCGAAGAAAATGGATGGATGGATGGATGGGTGAACTGTTAGGTAGGTATGTTTAGATAAGAGAATCTGAGAGAATACAATCTCCTCAATCTAAGATTCGACTTCCCCATGGACCCTCCTCTCTGGCACTCCTCAATAGACCTTGCTATGAAGGCTGAGGAGTCTGATTCTCTTCTAGTTGGAAAACACCCTCCATTCCCCCGTTTTAAAAACGAGAACCACCACCCCAGTCTACCGATCTAGAGGCACTGTCGTGGATGTCCAGGCAATGTTGCAGAGGCATGTCAACCTGGACAAGACTACAACTTCCAGAGACCTGAGGAACACTGTGTGAATCTCATCCACTTCTGGGACCTTACCACTGAGGAGCTTTTTAACTACCTCGGTGACGTCCACCCCAGAGATAGGAGAGGTAGTCTCAGAACCCAGACTGTGCTTCCTAATGAGAAGGCATCTCAATGGAATGAGGAGGTATTCAAAGTTTTCTCCCCACCAATTCACAACATCCCAAGTCAAAGTCTGCAGCAACCCATCCTCACTATAAACAGTGTTCATAGTGCACTGGTTGTCCCTCCTGAGACGCCCGATGGTGGATCAGAATTTCCTCAAAGTCGTTCAAAAGTCTTTCTGCATGGCCTCATCAAATTCCTGTCATGCGACCACCAAAGCAGCATTTTACTTGGCCAACTGGTACCCATCACGTGCCTCGGGCGTCCCACAGGCCAAAATGGCCCAATAGGACTCCTTCTTCAGCTTGGAAGCATCCATCATAGTTGGTGTCCACCAACGTTGTTCGGGGATTGACAAACAGGCACCGACCACCTCATGACCACAGCTCCCAGGTGCCGCCTCAGCAATGGAGGCATGGAACATGGACTTGATTTTCCCTGCCTCCTAAATAACATGAGTACAGTAAAGCTCTATCGAAGGGGGAGTTGAAATGCCTTCTGAGAGGGGATTCTGCCAGCTGTTTCCAGCATCCCTCACAATACTCGTGGGCCTGCCATGTCAAACCAGCATCTTCCCCCGCCATTGGAGCTAATTCACCAACATGTGGGGATCATTTGACGCTTTGCACCTTTCTTCACCCAAGTGTCCAAGGCATGCAGCCGCAAGTCTAATGACATGACCACAAAGTTGATCAGCGAAATGTGTGCTGGTATCAACTCCACGTGTGGACACCCTTGTGCTTTGGTGTTCGTTATGGACAACCCAAGATGAGTAAAGAACTCCAATAACGGAACACTGCTCAGGTTCTGATTGGGAGAGTTGTTGCTCCCCCCTTGCAGGTCTCACTCTCATTGCCCATGTGAGCAATCAAGTCCTCCAGCTGAACAATGGAGTCTGGTGAGGAAGCTTGCACCCCCTCTTGAGACTCCAAAAGGGTGGGTACTCTGAACTGCTGTATGGTGCATAGGCACAAACAACAGCCAGGACCAGTCCCCTCACCCGAAAGTGGATGGAGGCTACCCTCCCGTCCACCAGGGTCAACTCCAATGTACAGATGCCGAGCTTGGGGACAATAACTCAACACCCATATATACAAGTGTCATTCAATAAATAAGCTGATTTGTTTTTTTTTTTCCAGTATCAGGACTTCTAATACAGATAGCTTACTTTTTTTTATTTTCCATCATAGTCTCCCAGCACTGTCACAAACTTTTCCCATCTGTGCACAAGCTTCCATATACGCTCAGCGTAAAATATTTGGACTGATGTCTCAGCCTATCTCTCATAACACTTTTGACTTAATCGTCACTTTCAAACTTCGTGCCGCTCGTGAATGCTTTAAAGGGACCAAACACGTGAAAGGGGAAAGGTCTGGGCTGTCAGGGGGATGAGAGAGCAGTTCCCAGCCCAGCTCGTTGATGGTCCACACCATTTGAGCTGTTGTGTGTTTCTCAAGGAATGAAATGGTGATTGGGCCTCGCATATCCCAAAAACCAGTGAGCATCACCTTCCTCGTGGACCACTGAGACTTGAACTTCTTCCTTCCTGGAGAGCCTGTGTGCTTCTACTCCGTGGACTGCCGTTTGGACTCAGGTTCATCGCGCCAAAACCCATGTCTCGTCACATGTGACCTCCGTCACAGAAATTAATCTTTCTCGTAGCGGGGAGAGACACTGCTGGGAGAACTCGACCCTCCACTGTTTGTGCTCTACAATAAGCATCTTTGGCACCCACCGGCAGCTGACCTTCGAGTAGCCAAGGTCACCATGGACATTTTTGTATGCTGTCCTAAAACAGATAACTTCAAAGTCCTTGCAATGTCATCCACTGTCACCCTTATGTCTGACAATGAGGTCATTGACTGATTCAATCACCTCAGGAGACCTTACTTCTGCCGACTTCCAGGGCCTGTTTTCATCCTCAACACTAATCCATCCTTCTTTAAACAATTTAGCCCACTTGAAGACATTTTTTTGGCCAAAATATGTAACTGTCAGGTTCACCAATCAGACATTCATTAAACAGGACAAAAAAGGAAGCAAAGACACCAGTTCAAGACTCGCGAGGAGAGAGGAGAGGAACTGTCTCGTAAAATTCACCACTGCACTCTCTATCCTCTCCTCAGCACCTCTATTTACTTTTAAGACGTCCCTTATTTACATGGATGTTACAAAAAGTAGACGGCAAGCAAAACAGTTGGAAACAAGGTGTACATGTTTGTTCATGTGCGTGTGCATGTGTGGAAGATTGCGGAATACATGTGTGGTCATAATTTCTTTAACAGGCAGCAGTTCTAACAGTTTTGATGATTAGATGTTTTTGTTCTTGCTATCTCCTGCTAGGAGGCTCCCACGTTATCTAGAGCAGACCAAAGCATTTCTTTATTGGAAGCAGATGTATGATAATTATGATCACAATTATTCCTACATTTCCCCCCTGTTTATCCTACATTTGCTACCATGTTTTCTAGAGCAGAGCAAAGCATTCCTCATTGCAGGCAGAAGCAGTTACTTAATTCTGTTTACAATTATTTCTACATTATCCTCCTGCTTATCCTACATTTGCTCAAATCGTCACATCATCTAATAGATCACCCTTTTGGCTTTATTCTACATAGTTACACTCGGAGGAAAATATAGCACTAATTAATTGTAATCTTCTGGATCAGAGAACAGGTCTGGAAGTCATAACGTCATCATCATGGTCAACAATATCACTGTCATTACCCTGTTGTGCCAATAGTGGATATATTTCTGACAATTTTGAATTTGTCGGGGCAATAGCAGTGGTTATAAATTGCTTAGGTGATGCCCTTATGCAGGGAATACAACAGCATCCACACAATCTAAGAATAGCTGCAAACACAGCTATCGAAACGAGGACAGAGAACACAAACTTTTTTTTCCCCCACCACTCAGACCAGGCTGATGTGTTCACACCAGAGTGCTCAATCATCTTGTGGTTCATGGTGCGGAGGCCTTGAATGGCCCTTGTGAGTGACCCATCAGGTGCTGTGTTATTTGGAATAAACATAAAACACTGGTCACCGAACATTGAGCAGATGCCACCCTTCTCAGCCAGGAGCATGTCGACCACTAAGCGGATCTGGAACGCCACGAGTGAGGTTGCAGCTAGTTTTTCTCTTATGGCAATAAAGCCTGCTTCCGTATAGTTACCTAGTTTCTGTACGTTGTAATGTATGTAGTTGATTCTGTCAAAGTTTTTATTTGGGGTTAACCATAACAAGATGGATTCCCATCCTGCAGCAATCTGGTTAGCCAACTTATACTCATCTGGTACACCTCATGGGATGCCAATTGCATCAATGTATGTCGGATCTTTCCAAGAGGACCTTCACTTTTGGGAGAAACCGAGGGGAGGTCCAAAGATGGATGCGGCCAATTGTATATCCTCTGCTGTGGATGGAAACACAGTCACAGATTAGAGCAGTGATACCAGTGCACACTTTCCTGATGCATTTATCAGTGTCAAACAACTTTTGACCATTAACTTATTCAATAGAATACGAGCAGGAGAAAAGATGCCAGAAGAATGGAGGAAAAGTGCGCTCATTCCCATTTTTAAAGGTCACGTGTCATCCCTATAAACATTCTAAAATTAATATTGTGATGAAAAATACATATAACATGATTCACTTCAATGTCTATACGAAAAAAAAATAAATGTGAGCAGAGAGCGCGTCATCTCTGCACAAAGATGCAGAAGTGTCATTCTACGACATCCAAGTGGTCGCCGTATTGGCTGCATTCTCTGTCCATGACATCACCAGGACATTCGCCAATGAAAACAAGCGGTGCACCCTACTATGGGAGACAAACACGCCCTTTCTGACACAGGTCTTTTCGAAAAGGAGAACACCACACAACAGAGTGAAGTTATCGGGGGCAATATTACACTATTGTTTCGAGCCATATTCAGATGATATGCGATCACGGCCAAACCGCCTCCCCGTCCGATACACTTCCGCGGCGGAGATGAGCCATCGCAGTTCATCGTCGCCGGCCACTGTGGCTCATTTTCGGCGCTGAGGTGGGTTATCATGGAGCCGAGCTGGGCTGCTTTAGGGGGTTGTTCATAGCCACCGCAGTACGCGATGAACAACACCGTCGATCCGGGGCGCTTTACTGCGTTGTCGCTGCACGCGGCTGAGTGAGGCATTGTCAGCTGCGTTCTTCAGAGCCGCCGCAGTCCACAAGCCCGATGCGCAGCCTTCGGTGGCAAAGCGACGCAGCAGCTCGACGCCTTCCGACGCACACATGGACACATTTCGTACGTGGATCTTTTGTTACGTTATGAGAGACCGATTACGTGGTCCGCCTCAAACTATTATTTTTTTTTAGTAGCTGTATACACACCGACCTGTCATTTGGAACCCACAAAGCTCTCATCCTCTGCACCTGTGGAATCCATTTTTCACGACAAACCGGGTCTCTTGCAAATTTATAAAGGGTAAATCCATTCTATCAAGTGTTCAAGCAATGTCCAGAAATGCAACGAGCTTGGGGACAATAACTCAACACCCATATATACAAGTGTCATTCAATAAATAAGCTGATTTGTTTTTTTTTTTTTCCAGTATCAGGACTTCTAATACAGATAGCTTACTTTTTTTTTATTTTCCATCATAGTCTCCCAGCACTGTCACACACTTTTCCCATCTGTGCACAAGCTTCCATATACGCTCAGCGTAAAATATTTGGACTGATGTCTCAGCCTATCTCTCATAACACTTTTGACTTAATCGTCACTTTCAAACTTCGTGCCGCTCGTGAATGCTTTAAAGGGACCTTGAAGATGCTCGTGGAAAAGTACAGAGAAGGTCAGAAGGAGCGACATTGTATTTTTAGATTTGCCAAACTTTTTTTTTTCCCCCCACCCCTCAGACCAGGCTGATGTGTTTACACCAGATGCTCCTTCATCTTGTGGTTCAGGGTGCGGAGGTCTTGAAGGGCCCTTGTGAGTGACCCATCAGATGCTGTGATATTTGGAATAAACAACACTGGTCACCGAACATTGAGCAGTCTCCACTCTTCTCGACCAGGAGCATGTCGACCGCTATGCAGTTCTGGAATGTCATGAGTGAGGTTGCAGCTGGTTGTTCCCTTATGGCAATAAAGCCTGCTTCCGTATAATTACCTAGTTTCTGTACATTGTAATGGATGTAGTTGATTCTGTCAACGTATTTTATTTATCCATAAGAAGATGGATTCCCATCCTGCAGCAATCTCGTTAACAAACTTACACTCATCTGGTACGGCATTGGGATGCCATTTGCATCAATGTATGTCGGATCTCCATCTTTCCAAGAGAACCTTTGCCTTCAGGAGAACCCAAGGGGAGTTCCAAAGATGGATGCGGCCAATTGTATATCCTCTGCTGTGGATGGAAACAGAGCAGAGGATACCAGTGCACATGTTCCTGCTGCATTTATTGGTGTGACATACAACTTTTGAACAACACACCACCACCACACTTCGCTGCATGTGAGCAGTGGGGCAGTTTGCAGATGGATATCATGACATCATGTTTTGTTGAGATTTCCCACCTTAAAATCTGTCCCTGTAAAGCTACAGGAGAAATTAACCAATGCAACATTAGTAGAAAATACCAGTTTATCATTTACTGCCTTAGTTGTTGGATAAATACTTTTCCATTTCTGACAAGTGGTGTTAGGAGTTGTTTTAGTCACTTAGTTACTTAGTTAGTAACCCTAACCCTAACTGTGTTGGGATTTCAGTTGGAATGACACGCATTAGTGGCCGAGGGCCCATGCATGTGATGTAACTATAGTTTATAGTTTACCTTGTTAGCTGCATTCTACGTTAATAACAACCATTTTTTTCCCATTTGTAAAAAAAAAAAAAAAAATGTTCCTCAGGCTTTTTCGGTTAAAATACTCCCTCCATAGTATACGTATTCTTTTGTATGGCATTCGGGTTTAAGGTAGCCTTAAAATAGCAAATGGTGAAAAGAAAATGGGGATTTCCTTTAGCAAAAGCCCATAGATGGAATCCCCACCAATTAGACTGCCAAGGAATTGAAAAACTGCTTAAGTGATTCATTGGGAGGCACACATGGAGTCCTCCCCTCATGGACTCAGTGACCTCGGAGGTAGTCCCGAAAGACCCTGAAGACCGACCTCCCAAAGTTGTTACGAGGCCAACGAACAGAGGAAGAAAAGACCCTCAACCAGTACTCAGCGTCTACAAAGCCTCAGAGAGAATAGCCAGGTATATACAACTGGGATATGTTCAAACTCAAGATGGAAGAAAAACTTTCATACTAGAAGCAGGACAGAAGACTATTCCTACCCATTTTCCTGGTTGGGGAAACTGGGGGATGATCTAACCTTGAATGTGAAAGCCACCTACAGAGAAGCAGTCAATATCTTGCAAACCCCCACATACCACACACTAGTGGAGCATAAAGACTTTACAAAGAACTTCAGAGAAGGCTTTGTGACAGTAATGTATGACATTTTACTCAGAAAACTGAAACAGCCAGTGTATCGCAGAGCACAAATTGAATTGAGGGCCGAAGAAGACTTGGATATGGACACTGGAGCAATAGCGGGCCCTGGAAACCAGCCCACTCAGTATAGAAACCAACTGGGCCCAACTCCTTGTACCAGCCAAGCAGCACAGAAAAAGATTTGCAAGATTTTAAATTTAAAGGAGCTAGTTCGGCCGAAGACTCAAAAAGAAACAGCTAAAGACTATTTAATTGAAATATGGCCCATGGTCAAAGATGAAGGAGAAATCGGCAAAAAGTTATGGCTTCAATATATCATTGCCAACCCCATTGGGCCCATCGAAACACCACAATAGGTATACGAAAGATGGGTGGAAGGCGAAGATGAGGACTAAGAGACCCACATAGCAAGAGCTCGGGAGCGACTCAAGCAAGGAGTCACGTTAGTAAATGTGTGGCATAAAACAAGACAAGTAGCTCCAAGCAGATACGTTAAAGCGCTAACCCTAACCCTAACCCTGATAGTACAAAAAAAAAAAAAAATCGAGGCCTCCATCGAGCATTGGGACCGACTAACGAAATACTAGAGTGAGAAGAGGAAACAACTGAAAGTCAGAGGGAGCCTTCTCAGCTGAGGCAACAACAGGCAACGAAAAAGACGGAACCTAGAGCGTATATATCAAAGGAAGAATTTCTTAAGATGACACTAGAAGAAAGAAAGGCCCATCTTGAGGCTCGCAAAGCTGCGACTTCAGGAGGGCCCAAAAAGTACTGGAAACAAAGGCTCAGGTCACCCTGGAGAGAGTCTATCGAATGGGGGATGAGCTCTATGCGAAATTGGAGGGAGTAGCCTATTTGGTAGACACCGGGGCCGAGGTGTCGATGACCCGTAAAGCCTTGAAGAGAATCGGACACCTGAAAGTGAAAGTAGCGAATGGATCAACTACAGAAATGCCAGTTGGAGTCTGTAAAGGAATTGATCATGGGACCATACAACTTATTGACATTACAAGATTCAGAAGAACTAAACAAACCCAGATATAAATGTCAAATAGCCACAAAAAGATGGAAAAAGTTAAAATCAGAGACAGAAGTGAGAGTTGGACCAACCAAAGTAACCCCGGGAAACGAGTGGTATAAACCGGTGGGTGTACCAGCAGTGAAGGCCCAACAAATCCAGGACAGCGACTTGTCACCAGAAGGAAAAAGGAAATTGGCAGAAATAATGGAGTAAGCCTCCGTGGCACATTTCAAGAATGACTGTGGTGACTTGGGACAAAAATACATGCACACCATAGGTGGAGGAGTGCACCCACCCGTGAGACAGTACCCTCTCAACCCGAGAGCTGTGGCTGAAATGGCAATGATAGTAAAAGAACTGTTGGCACTTGGAATAATCCGTGAAGAACCAAATCCAATAACAAACGGTCCTATTCAGGCTGTCAAAAAGCCTGAATCCGTAGGAGGGGGTTGGAGGCCAGTCATCTAAATTTAATTCATTCAAAATCATCATCAATCAAATAAAAAAAATCATTCAGTCATTTAAAACTCTAAACCGCCGAACAGTGGCTAATCGAGTGAGCCTCATAAACCCTCAAGCGTCGCGGAAAACGCTGAAAGTGAAGAAGTACAAGTCATGTATTGACCCGGCGAATGGATTTTTCTCCTTGAGGATTGCAAAAGAATCACAAGGAAAGACGGCATTCATGCACAAAGGAAAATCATATGTACCACAAGGATATAAAAATTCCCCAAACGTGTTTCAATCAGCCGTTTTGAACATTTTGGAGGGGCTACCAGTCACAGTTTACATCGACGATGTGTTCATCGCCAACGATACAGAAGAGGAGCATTTAAACACCTTACAAACTGTAATCCGACGAGTGACAGGAGAAACTTCATCTGAAAAAATGCCAACTTGCTAGATTCCAAGTAGACTACTTGGGGTTGGGGTTGGCTTTCAGGGGCGTACAGAGAGAAGATTGAGCAGATCCTACCCCCAACGTCCGAAAATGAATTGCAGAAAATCCTCAGACTATGCAACTATATTCGGGACCATGTCCCTCATTATCAAAAAATATGCAAGACCCCTCTATGCCCGTCTACGCAAAAATCCTGAAGAGGGAAAATCCAAGAGCTGGAATTGGTCCGCCAAAGACCAAGAGAATTTAGAAGCATTGAAAGAAGTAGTAAGACTTGGACGCGGTACAACTTGAACCAAGAAGTTTGGATACGAGATTGATTGCTAAAGTGGAGTGCGACAAAGACGCGGCCATGTTGAGCGCTAGCAACGAAGGCGCTGGCTTAGTGACCTTACGGACTTACACCCTGAGCAGTGTAGAGAAGAAGTTTCCCCAGGAGGAAAGAGAGCTGGCAGTCCTGGCCAAGTACTGGGGGAAGCTAAAATGCCTAGCCCAGCGACAAGGTATAAGAGTCATCACGCAGAGCCAAGTTCATCGCTATCTGCAAAAAGACACCATCGAAACCACTAAGGCAACCAATGTGAGATGGGGAAGGTGGGACGGTATCCTGCTTGACCCTGATTTGGAAACAGGACCGATAAGTCCAAAAGACGAGGGAAATCAGAAACAAAAGCAGAGAAACCATACAAATTGGTATTCTACACAGATGGTTCGAGAAAAGGTGAAAACCAGTCTGCCCACTGGGGTTTCATCCTTCAGCACAATGGAGAAGAAAAGAGCCGTTGCAAAGGTGTGACCCCCGGCAGTGCCCAAGCCGGAGAAGTTACGGCAGTGTTGGAAGGACTGTTAGAAGCTATAAGATTACACGTGGGACGTGTAAGAATTATAACAGACAGCCACTACTGTGCGCAAGCTCTTAAAGAAGACCTATACATTTGGGAGGAAAATGGATATGAAGGAGCAAAGGGCAAGTTAGTCGCCCATGCAGACCTATGGAAGAAAGTAGCCGAATTGAGGTCAAATATGAACATCGATGTTGTCCACTAGAGGGCCCACGTTATAGAAGGAGTTCATTGGAGAGTAAATGATGAAGTTGATAAATATGTCCAAGAGAAACTAATTGTTGTAGCCCGGAGGAAAAGTAGTCCCAGATGACTTTGTGCGTGAGGTTACTACGGCTGTACATGAAGCGCTAGGCCATGGAGGTGCCTTACCGACAAGGAAAGAGTTAGAAAGACTGGAACTTTGGATCCCTGAAAAGAAAATCCGAGCTGTTCTGAGGGACTGCTAACAATGTAACAAATACAATGCAGGATGCCGCGGACAGCAAGTGGACAGTTTAACCATCAAGAGCACTGTGCCATGGGCATCAGTCTGCATGGACGTGACAGGCCCCATGGGAGTGAAAGTCACAAAAGGTGAGAAGTACCTGATCGTGCTAGTGGATTCGATGTCAGAATATGTTGGACTAAAAGCAGTATGAAAAGCAAATGCTAATAATGTAATCAAAACACTGACATGTGGCTGGGAATACCAAAAGAGCTGAGAACTGACAATGGAACTCATTTAAAAAATGCTGCAATAGACAGGTGGTGTCAAAAATGGGGTATAACAAGAATTTATTCACCGCCCTACACCCCTCAAGCCAACGGCGTTGCTGAGAGTACCATTGGCCTAGCTAAAAACTGGCTAGAAATGCTAACGGAAATGAATGGAGTAAAAACTGGTGGAGTTGGTCAAAGACTTAAATGGAAAGGAGCAGAACTGAAAGGCTGTCCCCCTCAGAGGAATTAAATGGAGAAAACTAGGAGAAGAAATTTAAAAAAGGAGAAAAGCGTCAGGGGACAAAAGTTGGGAACCCAAAAAGTTCCGATGGCCTTGGAAAAAACAAGTCACGGGAGGGAAAAGCTCCTCCCAAAAGGAGGAGCAACGTGCATTGGATAAAACCAACAGCTTACAATCAAGAGAGAAAGGAGGGAAAGCAGAGAAACAACAAGAAGACATCAAAGAACAGCTGTCTCACCTGTGGAATAGACCAAGTAGTGCGTCAACATCCTCCTCAACACAGATTTAAAGCTGAGAAAGTAGAACGGATGGCCGAACAAGACAGGGAATTAAATGATCAGATGGATAGAGTGGAAAGACTGACGCTAGCCCTAACCCAAGTATTTGGACTACTATTAGCACAGTCGCAAACACTAAAAGAAGACTATGTACAAGTAGCAAGGCTTGTTATAGCACTTCAAAACTTTACCCGATGAGCAAGCCCAATAGTAGACGGACTTCCAGAATTTGCAGAGAATGTACTGGAACAATTGAAAGATCTTGACCAAAAGTCACAAGAAATATGGACAACAGTTCTTGAAGGATCATATCCCGGGTCCAAGGATTAGAAATCTTCAAACCCTAATAAAAAGGAGTAAAAGTATCACTCAGTTAAGCGACTACTGGAAAAGAAATCCCAGAAGACAAACAGACTGATTATTGGAGATATTCGGAGCCTCAACGGGGTGAGCAAAAGTGAAACTCACGTACTGCCAAAACTAAGATTTGAATAAAACAACGGAGGAACGAATCCAAAATTTGGAACTTAGAGTTAAACTTGGGATGGAGCTAAGAAGAGGCATGGAAAACCAAATTCAGCTCTTAAGGGACCGAATAACCGCCTTGGAAACCCAGGCAGCGTCCAAGTTAGAAGTATTAAACAAAACATTGACAACGCTACAGGGGATCCAAGATGATCATTTGTGGCTGAAATCTCATATTTTGAGATGGCATTCCATACGTCGACAACACATCCCTTTTCTTACCAAGATAGATAAATTCATGGAAACCACACAAGAAAAATTACCAAGTGTAATGTCGGAGGTGACTGCTGAAAGGATGGAGGCATTATCAAAGGACTCCGGACCCCCATCCTCTCAGGATGAGAAAAAAAGACGAAAAAAAAGGACGACCCTTTTCGACTGAACCTGACAACTGGGACTTTTAGACAATGTGAGTAATCAAAATAGCAGTAACACCCCCTTCGAACCTTTAGGAGGGCGGAGCATAAGTAAATAGATATGGGACTGATTTGAAGAGAAATCATAACGATACTGTCTTATCCGCCGGAACGGAATTGTCAAAGAGATAACAGAAAAGATGACTTCGAACTACGAATTGAAAGCCCGCCTAGATGAACTAGAGGAAGTAGAGAAAAACCTATCTCAAGGATTGAGGCTTATGTTCATTAAGCAAAGGTTACAAGGGAAGATTACGAAACGTTAGCGAAAAGCTACATAAAATTTACCAAGGAGATGGAAGAATGTGAAAAAACTTCAGATAATGTCCTTCAGGCTATTCAAGAAAACTTGACGATTTTTTCGAAAAGGATCAAAAAGGTAGAAGAAGGATTAAAAGAATTCAAAGCTTCTAGCTCCAAGGGAAAGAAAAGGAGGAACAAAAGTAACTGATAGATTATTCTCTTCACTGGACTTGAAGGACTCGACGAAAAACTTGGATCACTAGAACTAACCCCAGAAAAAGAGGTGGAGCATATGCAAAGTGACAAAAGGACTGAGACGATATAAAGAAAGATTACTGGACAAAGAGAGGCAGCAGCAGAATACACAACCAAGACCAAGCATGGCTGGATCGATGGAAGAATGCGACTCAAACAACAACAAAAAAAAACCTTCAAGCCCGAGGAAATCGGAATTAAAAAAGGATATGGATTGGTGGGACTCACAAACCTTTGAACCCCGCGATATGAAGTTCCAGGACCGGGGCACTACAAGACTCCTCAACCAAGCACTTCAGGGGTCCCGGTGTCAGGACCTCGGAAGGTAGGCCGAAAACTTCATGAATATGACAACATAGGACTGATACAAAAACAACCAGAACAGGTTTACGAGACACCAATTGAAATACAACCGAGAGGAACACTTTATGAACGGACAAACCAAGAAGAGGATTATGAATCATACCACTCGGATAACATTCCCCGTTATGGGACCATACGGGCGTCTTTTAACAAGCATAGAAAACAGTTACGCCGAGCCATGATCATCCTCCTTGGCTTCATTGCTCTGAACGTCCTGATCATGTCACTGATTAAACTCAACAAGAAGAAAATTGATTCGATGGGACTAACTATCATTCAATATGGAACAACCAAGATAACCAACCAGTCTTGCTGGAAAATACGCACAGTTTGGGCAACAGAGCGGCGGAAGACACCTAATGAGCGCCCCAACAAAAGGAGCAATTGCCCAAAAACCCCAGGAGGAACGGATAAAGCATTTGATTTTAATCAAACAAGGAACCAAAGAAACCCCCACTTGGCTAATGGACTGTACTACCTTTCCTGCAGAGTCAAAAAAGAAATGTGCGGCACCAGTAGTACAGCAGGTCTGGTGGCAGCCCGAAGATTCTTGAGTTGACATGATCATACTATGCTTGGTAAAAAGAGAATCAAGAATAGTTGGTAAACATGGAGTTTCAGCTCCCTCCAAAGATTTTCTATTGGGTTTTGGTCTGGAGACTGGCGAGGCCACGCCAGAACCTTGATATGCTTCTTACGGAGCCACTCCTTGGTTTTCTTGGCTGTGTGCTTCGGGTCATTGTCATGTTGAAAGACCCAGCCACGACCCATCTTCAATGCTCTGACTAAGGGAAAGAGGCTGTTCCCCAAAATTTCACAATACATGGCTGCAGTCATCCTCTCCTTAATACCTTAATAATAATACGTCCTGTCCCATGTGCAGGGAAACACTCCCAAAGCATGATTCTACCACCCCCATGCTTCACAGTAGGGATGGTATTCTTGGGATGGAACTCATCATTCGTCTTCCTCCAAACGCGGTCAGTGGAATTATGACCAAAAAGTTAAATTTTGGTCTCATCTGACCACAAAACTTTCTCCCATGACTTCTCTGTATCATCCAAACGGTAATTGGCAAACATAAGATGGGCCTTGACATGTGCTGGTTTAACAAGGGGAATTTTCCATGCCATGCATGATTTCAAACCATGACGTTTTTTAGTGTATTACCAACAGCCACCTTGGAAACGGTGGTCCCAGCTCTTTTCAGGTCATTGACCAAGTCCTGTCGCGTAGTCCTAGGCTGATTCCTCACCTTTCTAAGGATCATTGAGACCAGACAAGGTGATATCTTGCATTGGGCTCCACTCTGATTGGAATTGACCGTCATGTTTCGCTTCTTCCATTTTCTCATGATTGCTCCAACAGTGGACCTTTTTTCACCAAGCTGCATGGCAATTTCTCCATAGCCCTTTCCAGCCGTGTGGAGTTGTACAATTTTGTCTCTGGTTTCTTTGGACAGTTCTTTGGTCTTGGCCATGTTACAAGTTTGAGTCTTACTGATTGTATGGGGTGGACAGGTGTCTTTATGGAGCTAACAACCACACACAGGTGCATCGGATTCAGGATAATACATGCAGTGGAGGTGGACTTTTAAGGGCGCACTAACAGCTCTTTGAGGGTTAGAATTGTGGCTGATAAGTATTTGAACACCTGTCTATTTCTAGCTGTATCACACAAAGAAATAATTTTTAAAAAAATCATACATTGTGATTTCTGGATTTTTCCTTTTTAGATTATCTCTCTCACAGTGAACATGCGCCTACGATGAAAATGTCAAACCCCTCCATAATTTCTAAATGGGAGAACTTGAAATATAGCACGGTGCTCAAATACTTATTTTATTCATGTAAAATACACTTATTTTATTCATAGAGGGAGAAAAAAATTACACTTCAAAGCTACTGTGCCCTATCTGAAAAAGTAATTGCCCCTGAAACCTACTGGTTGAGCCACTCTCACCCCCAACATAAGGTACAGGCTGAGCTACCTCTAAAGACAAGAAACTTGTCAAGCTATGTTTCATGTCTGAAGGATGTTGTTGTCAAAGGGTGCTGTAGAAAGCAGACTCTGTGACTAACAGGTAGACTAGCCAAATATTGTACTCAAGGACTGTTACTTTAGAATAATAAGTAAAAAGTAGTCATCCTAATATATCAAGAGTAAGAATAAGGACTCAATGAAAATGTACTCATTTAGATTAAAAAAAACCAAAAAAAAAAAAAACAAGCATGCACCTAAAATAAAATTTATATATTAGGGCATGTCATGCTCCTGGCTTCCTGCCTAGGCTGGGCGTGGCCAGCCAATTAGTCAGAGCACACCTGCACCTTGTTACAGCTGATGACGCTCAGTATATATAGGACTTGGGGGACGACTTGTCCTCCGCTAGATCGTTTTCCTTGATGCCTCGTTACCACACTCCTATTTGCCTGACTTCTGCTCTCCGTGTACCGACCCACGCCTGTCCACTGACCACCCTTGTGAGCCTGCCATACTATTACTTCTGCCTGGTTTGGACTGTCTACCGGAACACTGACCTTGGACTGAATAAAGATTTCCTCTGCGCCGTCTGCGTGTCTCTGGAGTCATGCATTTCGGTCCGCCCTCGTGCCCCGTTCATGACAGAACGATCTAGCCTTAACATGGACCCAGCCGACTCAAAGGCTATCCGTCGCTCCCTGCAAGCCCAGGGCAGACGCCTGGTGGAGCAGGAGGCTGCTCTCCAGGTAACCAACAAGAGGCTCCATGAGATCTGCACCCGGCTGGAGCCGTGGCTAACCTCCCAGGCTAGCGTGGTTGCCACGCCAACAGTGGCCACTCCACAGTTACCACCGGTTCCGCCCTCCCCTTTAGCATCATTACCCCGCTTTCCCGACCGGAACGATTCTCAGGCGACTCGGGGAACTTCAAGCCTTTCCTCGCTCAGTGCGATCTCCATTTTGAACTGCAGGCGTCCGTCTTTCCCACAGACCGCTCCAGGATCGTGTTTGTCATTTCACACATGACGGGAAGGGCGGAGGCATGGGCCACGGCTGAATGGAGTCGTAACTCAGTCACTTGTCGTTCTTGGACGTCATTCATCTGCGCACTCACCCAGGTGTTCCAATATGCGGTGCCAGAGCGTAAAGCGGCGGCCTCCCTCTTGACGCTTCGCCAGGGTCGTCGTCACGTCTCGGACTACGTGATCAAGTTCTGGATCTGTGCCGCAGAGAGTCAATGGAACGAGGACGCCCTGCACGACGCCTTTTTCCGGGGGCTTTCCTCCCAAATCCGGGGTCTCCTCATCGCTGTAGACCTTCCTCCTTCGCTGGACGCACTCACCGCGTTGGCCCTCAAGGTTGACCAGCGACCAGTAATAGAGGATCAACTAGCCGTGATGACTGAGGGAGAGAGGGAGGGGTCCAGTCCGGCTGCCGCCCGGTCGTCTACTGCTGAACCCTTTCAGGTGGAGGGTCTCGATGGGCCAGCGGAGGAGCGTCTGCGCCGGCAACGGGAGGGTCGCTGTTTTTACTGCGGGCGTTTGGGACACTTGATCGCCCACTGCCCGATTCGACCAAAGCACTCCGACATCAGGATCTCTACTCCGGTGAGTGTGCGGTATACCGCGGCGGAGTCAGGGAGGTCCCATCTTCACCTCACCTTGGGAACGGACTCCCATTCATGCACTGTGACTGCTTTCATAGATTCCGGGTCGGACGCAAACCTGATAAATCCCCGCGTGGTCGAGGAGCTGGGGGCAGCAACTTTCCCCACCCAACGGCTTCATCACGCCTACGCCGCCAACGGCGAGTTCTTTTGTCGGGTTACACATCGCACTCAGACGCTACGTATGAGCTTTCCGGACACTCACTCGGAGCGTATTAAGCTTTCATGTCTTCAACGCACGTAGTAGCGACATCATCCTGGGCAGCCCGTGGCTCAAAGAGCATAACCCGCACATAGATTGGGCCACGGGTCAGATCAAGATTTGGGGAGAGGACTGTCGCAGTTGCTGTTTCGCTGTCCAGGAAAACAGGGGTATTCAAGTCGCGCCGGTTTGGCTAACAGAACCTAGTACCGCCCCGGAGCTGACCGCGGTGCCCTCCTGCTACCATGACCTCCGGGAGGTCTTCTCTGAATCTAAGGCAAAGTCTCTGGCGCCACATCGGTCATACGACTGCGCGATTGAACTCTTGCCAGGCACCTCTCCTCCCAGAGGGAAACTGTTCTCGTTAACAGGACCAGAGCATCAAGCCATGAGGGACTAGATCGAGGACTTGCTGGCAGCCGGACTCATTCGCCCCTCATCCTCACCAGCCGGTGCGGGTTTTTTTTTTTTTTGTCAAGAAGAAGGACTCCACGCTGCGACCCTGCGTCGACTACCGAGGACTGAACGACATCACAGTCAAGAACCGGTACCTTCGTAAATCTGGACAAGAGTGAGTTCCACCGAGCGTCCGTGTCCTTCCTGGGTTTCGTCCTGGCAGAGGGGGAGATACATATGGATCCTGGGAAGGTCAACGCGGTGGTGCGTTGGCCTACCCCCGCCAGCAGGAAGGACGTACAGAGGTTCTTAAGATTTGCGAATTTCTTCATGACAGGGCGTTGACAGACACCTGCCACCACTTACGTTTTTCACTGCCCTAAAAAAAACAATACATACATACAGAAACATTTGCTTTATTCAAATAACTTAATGAAGAAGCTGTTTGGTGAACACAACACCATAGAGATAACGCCACTTTGCCATATAAGCTGCCAAAATAACAGAAACATACAACTCACTGCAAAGTGTTTATTCAAGTTAGGAATGGGCTGAAATATCCACGTTTAGGCAGTCACAATTGAAAAGGGGCATAACAAAGCTACCCTAACCTGTCCATAAACACTTGCAGGGCTGCCCCCCCCCTACACCATCCTTTCCACCACCAAAAAAATGAGTCATTTTGATTGGATCGCGAAGGCCACGTCTGGCCTTGCGTCATCTGATTGGTGAATTGTGTAAATGACAGTGATCTCGATTAATTAATGCAACAAGCACCTTTTGCAGAACTCAAAGATGGAGTCTAAAAATAGACAGGTGCATGCAAGAATCAATGTAAGTAGCAAACGGCATGTTAATCATTGTAACTGAGTAAAAATTTATATAATTCTTCACATAAATGCTCAAGTAAAAGGTACGGTGCATTTAAAGTACTCCAACAAGTGTAGTTGATGGAAACTATTACTTGAGATAATGTAACTGTAGATGTAGCATGTTATTACCTACTTCTGGTTACTAAAGGTATTGAATGATTTTGTCAGTGAAGAAATCACACAAAGGACATTTGTTGCTATTTTACAAAAGATATTCCATCGATCTATTTTCCTCTTCTTATCTGAATTTGGGTCGTAAGAAGAGGAGCATTAGGTTTCCTCTCCTCAGCCACTTCGTCCAGCTAATTTGAGGGGTATTGCAAGGAGTCCCCACGCCAGCCATAGTACCTCCAGTCCCGGGTCTTCCCCGGGAGCACATCCTGGAGGGGTGTGCCCTAAACACCTCATGAAACAGATGCCCGAGCCACCTAATCTGGCTGCTCTTAACATGGAGGGACAATGGCACTACTCTGTGCTCCTCACGGATGACCGGGATAAAAAGTATTGCTGTATTTTGAGTTAATCATTTTTTACAAGTCCTTGATGAATGTGATGATGAACAATATAAAATAAAAAATCTCAATATTGCTAAAACACTTACTGTAGTGGGGATTGAATAATTTTGAACAATTATACAGTCCAGTGGCGGCACTGTGGCTCAGCCAGTAAAGTGTTGGCCTCACAGTTCAGAGGTCCCAGGTTCCATCTCGGACCCTCCTGTGTGGAGTTTGCATGTTCTTCCCGTGCCTGCGTGTGTTTCCTCCCGGCATTCTGGTTTTCTCCCACATTCCAAAAACATGCAACATTAATTGGACACTCTAAATTGGTGTGTAAATAGTGTGATTGCAGGGCACAGAGAGACAAACATTGTATGTGCGGCTGTTTGTCTCTCTGTGCCAAGCGATTGACTGGCAGCCAGTTCAGGGTGTACCCCACCTCCTGCCCGTTGACAGCTGGAATAGGCTCCAGCACTCCTCACGACCCTCGTGAGGATAAGCGGTGAGGAAAATGGATGGATGGATATACAGTCCATCAACCTTAGGCTGTCAATAGAATATTTCACTCCTGCTCCTCTCGCAACTACGAACAGCTTCAAAAAATTTGCAAATCAAGTAAACTTGAATTGACTGGAGTAGACTTCAGACAGAAAAGTCCAAAGTGCTGGGGTGGCGACTGCGTGAGTATAAAGCCACGAGTAAATGTCACTGGGGCTATCTTGTGCCTCCATTGTCGAGCGGAACCCATGCATGCCATTTTAAAAAAGTGCTGCAGTTCTCCTTCAAGTCGGGTGTGTTGCTATGGATAGTTTTAGCTAGCATTCACCTCAGTGTGGCGTTTCCTCTGAATTTTATGGCCATTTCCGGAAGCCATTCTTACTCTGTCTTTTAGAAAAATGAAGACAAAGACAACATTGTAACCATGGAACATTGATGCTAAAATAAATGGGCAGAGACAACCAGATAATAGGTTTAATTATACTGCAAAAATCAATGAAGAAGGTGGAACCAAGGGGAAAGCTGAGTCATACAGCAAGTCATACAGCATGTAACTGAAATGGACCAATCATGAGAGAACCCTCCTTGAGCTGTCACCTTATTGTGGCGGAGTGGTTTGTGTGTCCCGATGATCCTAGGAGATAAGTTGTCTGGGGCTTCACGTGCCTGGTTGGTGTGGGGTTCTTCGGGAGTGTGGGGTACTGAACCCCCTGTACGGGCTGTTCGGTCCCTGTACGACCAGTCTCAAAGTCATATCCGCATTGCTGGCAGTAAGTCGGAGTGGTTTCCAATGAGGATTGGACTCCACCAGGGCTGCCTTTTGTCACTGACCCTGTTCATTATTTTTATGGAAAGAATTTCTAGGCACAACTGAGGGATTGATGGGGTCCTGTTTGGTGGCCTCACTATTATTTCTCATCATTTTGAGGATGGTGTGGTTCTTTTCAATTAATCCAGCCTAGATCTCCAACTTTCGCGGTTCACATAAGTATATGAAGCAGCTGGGATGCGAATCAGCCCCTCCAAATCTGAGACCATGATCCGAAGTGTGGTGTGCCCTCTGAGTCGGGCATGAGATCCTACTCGATGTGGAGGAGTTTCAGTATCTTCTTATTCATGAGAGAAGAATGTAACGGGAGATCAACAGGCGGATTGATGCGCCGTCTGCAGAGATGCTGACTTTGTATTGCTCTGTTGTGGTGAAGAAGCTAAAAGATGAAGCTCTCTACTTACCTGTTGAGCCATGTTCCTACCCTCACTGATGGTCACGAGCTGTGAGTCGTGACCGAAAGAACAAGATTCCGGATGCAAGTGACTGAAATTAGGAAATTAATTTGTAATTAATCCGCTGCAGTGTGTCTGTGCTCTCCCTTTGAGATGGGGTTGTTAATCTTGGTGATTCAGGAGGGACTCAGAGAAGACCTTGTGCTCTTCCGCATTGAGATGAGCCAGATGAGGTGGCTGGGGTATCTGTTTAGGGTACCTCCTGGGGGTCTTTCCTGTTGAGGTGTTCCGGACATGTCCCACTGAGAGGGGACACTTGGAACCCTGGATACGCTGGAGAAACTATGTCTCTAGGCTGGCTTGGGAGTGCCTCAGGATCCCCTCAGAAGAGTTTGAGGAAATGGCTGGAGAGCGGGAAGTCTGGATATTCCTGCTGGAGCCACTGGCCCCAGGACCCGATTTCAGATAAGCAGAAGAAAATGGATGGATGGTTGAATTAAAAGGCAATGTGCGTAGAACTAACCCAATTGACTTAATTTTCACAACTTAATGTTGCAGACAGAAGCAAAATATCGCATTGTTAAAATTGTTATTTGGGACTCTTTCATCACATTAAACACACCAGTAAACATAATAAACATGCTAAGTCTAGGTTCCAAACAAACAAAATTTATGTCATGATCCAATGGAGAACTTGTCGGATGACATCAAAAATGCTGTTTCTGGGAAAAAAAAAAACACGAAATGTAAATGAATTGTGGAATATCATTAAGGAATGTTTGAGTTTAATAACTGCTGAAAGGTGTCACAAGTTGGCTGACTCCACGTCACAGATGTGAAGAGATTTTAAAAACTGTGGTCAGACAACTAAATACTAGTTTAGTGATTCAAAGGATTGGTAAATCCTAGAAACCACAAATTTGTACAAAATAGCTTTGAGTTTGTAAAGTCAACAGCAGATTTTTTTTTAATACCCCCTTTCAACAAATTGCCCAAATGCACAGCCTTAAGAGTGTGTATATCATGAATGCTGGGTCTTGTTGGTTTTCTGAAAAGCTGCTACACCGACTGGTAACTTGTTTGATGCAGCAAAAAATATACTGAAAACGTGGAATAATCTGGTTAGTTACACTGAACTGCTATTATTTTGAACAGGTCGTCATGGGGATCTTATACTTTAACACAAATTTGACTGGGTACATGAATAATGTACACGAGGAGCATGCCTCGTACAAGTCACGCACACATCCATGGCAGTGAGGAAGTTGAAGCATGTGATTAACAGTAATTGTTAAAGTAATTTAATTGTAATAAAATGTTTTTGCAGTAAGGGCAGCACATTGGCCTGAGCCTCACAGTTCTGAGGTCCCGGGTTCAATCCCATCCCCACGGAGTGGAGTTTGCATGTTTTCCCCATGCCTGCGTGCGTTTTATCCAGGCACTCCAGTTTCCTCTCACATCCCAGAAACGTGCAACATTAATTGAACACTCTAAATTGCCCCTGGGTGTGATTGTGACTGTTGTCTGTTTCCATGTGCCCTGCAATGGACCTTTCTGACCTGTCAATCACTCGTACAATAATAGCCAATCAGATAGCTGCGTTGTCTTCACCCCTGGCTTGACATGCCCCTCTCACCATATTGTCCCACGAGCAACGCTGGCTGTCAGTAGCATGCACTTGGAAGAGTTAATGTTACAAAGAAAATGGTCCTCAGATGCGCTCAGATCAGCAATTCTGATGAAAGATATTCTGCTTCGTTACAAGGGGCCCGGTTGATTCATTTTCCAAAGCCTAAAACACAGTTGACGAAGTGTCTACGATGGATTAAGGCTCGCGGGAGACCGCACGTACAACTAAATGTGGACAATATCAACAAACAAGGCTGTATGTTTGAAGGTAAGTGAGGGAGAACTATCTTCTCTGAATTTGAATTATTATCAGTGCTTTATACATTGCAGGAGAACATGTTTCACTCTGTTAGTGTATCACTAACCTGGTGAATGAAGTGTGTAATGTTTTATGCCGAAGAGTCTGGTTAGGGTTAAGTAAATGCGCGACGTCATGCAAGAGAAATGCCTATTTGCCTATTTGTATCAAATCCGACTTTCAAGACAGAGCACTGGGTTCGATTAAGAGCCAAGTCAAATGAATACACCCACTCCCTTATAAAGACTACAATGATAATACTCGTTATCTTTCCAAATAAAAGAGTACTCACCCTGCTTTACACGCGGAGTACGATTCCACTATTTTATCCTGTTGGATTTCAATATGAAGTTTGTGAGGTGTCAAACTTTTTTTTGCATCGATCGCCAACATTTCGCTGTAACTCTGGCATTGCGTCCTGCTCCATTCAAAATCTTAATTCTGTGTACATATCCTTGCGTGAAATAGTTGAGAAGAGTAGAACTGTCTTGGACATGTCTGATGGATTTTTTGACAAAAAACATACCCCAATATTATCTGGAGTACGCGATAGAGAATTCAAACATGTTCTGTTCAATCGCCATTTTGTAAGCTTGTGGGACATGGCTAAGGAGTCAGAGCTTAATATCGCAATCAGAAAGGTCCATTGGCTGGCAACCAGTTCAGGGTGCGCCCTGCTTCCTGGTGTTGACAGCTGGCAACCCTTGTGAGTATAAGCGGATAAGAAAATGGATGGATGTATGGATTTTGTAGTAAGTTAGCGCACACTATTTCTCTCATGTTGATTTGACCTAAACCTAGAGGTAACTGATGTTTTGATGTTTGTCTGAAGTGTTACACAATACTCAGTATACAGTACACAAGGATAAAATATACGAACAAGTCATGTAAATTGACATTGCTTCTACTGGATAAGTGATTTTTTTTCATTATTTATTTATTTATTTATTTTTAACTTGGTGATCGGCCCCAAAAATCCCAATCAGAGAATGCCCAATTCCAAGTTATAGAGAACACTAATTTCAACTGTTGCTGGTTAGGATGGCCCAACCAGTTATTAAGGCCCATTAAATTTTTCACACAGGGATAGGTAACTTGAAATGTTAATTTACCTTAATCCATGAAACTATCCTTTAAAAACAGATTTGTAAGTTTGATGATTTCAAAGTGGAGTTAGTAAAACAGAAGTATTTCAGAAGGGGAATAATACTTTTTCACAGCACTCCATATCAAGAATATACGATAAAGAAAACTAGAAGAAAATCATAGGGGCAAAAACAGACCATCTTCATTTTTTTAGTTTCTTGTTCCTTTAATTAAAGCCTGGTACAATTGAAGATACAGTACATTTATTCGTACAAATAAGAAAAATAGTCAAAATAATAAAACGAACAATCAATATCTGATATCTCACCATTTTCCATGTTTTTCATTCTTACAACCAAAATCATTTTTCATGATACAATTAACCTTATGGATTCTTCAGGTTTTATACATTTAGTGGTACGAGACATTGAATTGAATAAATAGGAGAATCAAGCGTAGGCTAATATATTTTCAGACATTTGTTCCATGTACATATATATATTCCATATGCTAATCCAGGCATTGATCTAATTGAAAAAAATATGACTAATTACTTTATTCTTTTATTTTTCAAGATTATACTAATATTTTAAAGGAATAAAAATGCAAAAGCATTTTAAGTTGTTTATTCAGTTGTCATTCTAAAGCTTTTACTGTGCCATGGTATCGTTTCAGTCCCAGTATTGTCATAATTTATGCAGGTATAGTATCGAAGTTGAATTTGGTACCGTGACATCACAATTGGACACTCTAGCAAGAACCAAGCTAATATATACTCACACTCACTCCTATAACCATTTTTCATTTTTTTGTTGGATTTTAAAAAACTAATTTTTTTTTTTGTAAATTTCAAATTGGGCTGCATTGTGGTCGACTGCCTCAAAGTTCTGAGGACATTTATTTGGCCTCCCTTGTGTGGAGTCTGCATGTTTTCCCTGTGCCTGTGTGGGTTTTCTCCGCGTACTGCGGTTTCCTCCTACATTCCATTAACATGAATGGTGAGTTAATTGAAGACTCTAAACTGCCCATTGGTGCAAATGTGAGTGCAATTTGTCATTTATACAATGGGTAAGGAAAGTATTCAGATCCTTTTACATTTTTCAGTCTTTGTTATATTGCCATCAAGTCATTTTTTTCCTCACTATTGTACACACATCACCCCATAGTGACAGGATTTTTTTTTTTGCAAGAAATTTGTTTGCAGATTCTTTCAATAAGAAATACTGAAATGTCAGACAGCCGTATTCAAACACTTTGCCCAGTGTTTAGTAGAACCTCCCATTTGAGCTAAAACAACCATGAGTCTTTTTGGGAACGATGCAACAAGATTTTTCACCCCTAGATTAGGCGATCCTTTGTCATTCCTCCATGCAGATCCTCTCCAGTTCTGTCAGGTTGGATGGTGAATGCTGGTGGACAGCCATTTTCAGGTCTCTCCAGAGATGCTCAATTGGTTTAAATTCGGGCTCTGCCTGGTCCATTCAAGAAAAGTCACAGTTGATTTGAAGTTATTTTTGCTCTGTGCTTAGGGCTATTGTCTTGTTGGAAGGTGAATTTTTGGCGCAGTCTAAGGTCCTGTAAAAAATACTTATGGCTGTGTGTTTTTTCAGCTTCTTAATACAGCTGCAAAAATTTCAAAAATTCATTATTTTCAGTCAAAATGGGGGTGCTGTGTGTTCATTAATGAGGGGGGAAATGATTTTAGCAAAAGGGCTGCAATATATCTGAAACATTTCAGGGGGGTCTAAATATTTTCCATACCATGTGCCCCGCAACTTCCCGGCGACCAGTTCAGGGTGTACCCCGTCTCTTGCCAAAGATAGCTGGGATAGTCTCCAGCTCGCCTGTGACCCTAGTGAGGATAAGCAGTCCGGCCAGCTGAAAAGTAATCAAACAAATGATAAACCAATTGTGGAACCTGGAGAAACCACTGGAGGTAGGATTGTGTGTGTGTGTTTAATATGTGTCAGTCCGGTAGCTTTGGTGGGACTCAGCAGTGAGCTGTGTAGTTTCTGTGGCAGAGGATGGCTGCATCACAATGGGCTCGCTGCTGCCATCTGCGGAAGACAATGCACATTAACATACACATTCTGTGTTTCATGCATGAGTGACGGTCCTCTTTTTGCCAAAGCATTTTAGGCACTGCGCACCTATCTCATCGGGTGTCATCTGGGCCTCCAGGTCCTCAGGGGATACATAGAATTCAGGCTCCTGGTCCATTGGAGGACGAGGTTTGCATTTGCCACAGCAGCAGTTGCAGCAGCAACACAGGCAGCAGCACAAATAACAACCAGTGGATAAGCAGCAGAAGACAAACAAGGCCTGAGAGGATACAGCATACAAAGAAAGTTCAAAGACTGATTATGATTTTTTTTCTCACTGTCTGAAGTCAAAAAAGAATAAACCTCTTCTATGTCAGGTCAGTCAGGACTACCAAAATTATTTCATTTTGTAAAATGCCACAATAAGATAATTTTTGATATTTTTTTAGGTCAAACATTAGTATCAAGTAGCATGTCATTTGAACTGCATGATAATGGTCAAACCTTCCACAAGCTTCTAACAGGACTGGCTTCAATCTCTGTGAGTGGTCTTTCAACCCATGTTGGTGCAGGACTCATTTTACTGTGGATAATAACGCTTTCTTACCAGCTTCATCCAGCATCTTCACAAGCATTTGTTTTGGGGTTCATTCACACATTTTGGACCAAAAGATGTTCATCTGTAAGACACTGAGCCAGTCTCCTTCCTGAGCGGTGTGAGATGAGGTTTCTACTTGCGTGTAATTGTTTGAACATGTGAACACCCCACCTTCAAGCATCTGGAAATTATAACTCAGTATGAGACGGACTCTACGATCTGCCCATTTTCTTTTGATTTTGCAATGATTTCAAGCAGCAGAGTTTTTGAGCTTTGGCCTTAAATACATGCCCAGGTCTGCTGTCAATTAACTCACCGGTGCAGATTTCAATGGACATGTTGGCAAAGGAAACAGGGGCGATGAAGAAGTGATGGCTAAGTACGGCATTCAGCAAAGGAACTTTGAGGGTTACATGGTGGTAGACTTCGCAAAAAAGAATGGAATTGGCAGTGGTGAACACTTATTTCCAGAAGAAACAACAACATAATGACCTACAAGAGCAGAGGTGGGAGCACGCAGGTGGATTATATTTTGTGAAGACGATGTAACCTGAAGGAGGTTACTGATTGTAAAGTAGTGGTGGGAGAGAATGTAGCTCGACAGCATAGGATGGTGGTTTGTAGGATGACTCTGGTAGCGGGTAGGAAGATTAAGAAGACAAAGATAGAGCAGCGAATCAGGTGGTGGAAGTTGAGGAATGAAGAATGTTGGCCTTTTGGAAAGAGGTGAGACAGGCTCTAGATGGACAGGAAGAGCTCTCGGAAGACTAGAATACTACTGCTAAGGTACTCAGAAAGGAAGGCAGGAGAGTAGTTGGGGTGCCAGGTAATTATCCAAGGAAAAAGATTAGCAAAGAAGTAGGACATGGAGAGAACTGAGGAGAGGCGGAAGGAATACATTGAGATGCGACGAAGGGCAAAGATACGAAAGAAGGAGAAAAGGAGCTCTACAGGTTGGCCAGACAGAGGGATAGAGATGAGAATGATGTGAAGCAAGTAAAGGTTATTAAGGACAGCGATGGAAATATGTTGACTGGTGCCAGTAGTGTGCTAAGTAGATGGAAAGAGTACTTTGAGAAGTTAATGAATGACCAGGAACTGGTCAGGAATAGTAAGGGGGAAGTTAGAAAGGCACTGAACTGAATTAAAAATGGAAATGGAAAGACAGTTGGTCCTGATGACATACCAGTGGAGGTTTGGAAGCAATTTGGAGAGGTGGCTGTGGAGTTTTTGACCAACTTATTCAATAAAATACTAGTAGGAGAGAAGATGCCAGAAGAATGGCAGAAAAGTGTGCTACTTCCCATTTTTAAGAACAAAGGCCAGGTTCAGAGCTGTGGAAACTAGATGAATAATAGATAAAAAATATAATAGATAAATATCATGAGACACAAAATGAAGTTATGTGAAAGAGTTGTGGAGGCTAGACTTAGGATAGATGTAAGTACCCGCGAGCAATAGTATGGTTTCATACTTAGAAAGAGTACGAGAGATGCATTATTTGCTTTGCGGATGCTTGTGGAAAAGTACAGAGAAGGTCAGAAGGCGTTACATTGTGTCTTTGCAGACCTAGAGAAAGCCTATGATACAGTCACAAGAGAGGAACTGTGGTACTGAATGTGCAAGTCTGGTGTGGCGGAGAAACATGTTAGAATAGTACAGGACATGTATGATTGTAGCAGAACAGAGGTTGTAATGTTGGTGTGACAGAAGAATTTAAGGTGGAGGTGGGATCCACTCTGAGCCCTTCCTGTTTGCGGTAATAATGGATAGACTGACAGATGAGGTTAGACTGGAATCCTCTTGGACTATGATGTTCGCAGATGATATTATGATCTGCAGTGAAAGCACGGAGCAGGCGGGGGAACAATTAGAAAGATAGAGGCATAGAAAGGAGAGGAATGAAGATTAGCTGAAGTAAAACAGAATATATGTGCATTATTGTGAGGGGCGGAGGAGGAGGAGTGAAGCTCCAGGGAGAAGAGATAGCGAGGGTGGATGATTTTAAATACTTGGGGTCAACAATACAGCACAACGGAGAGTGTGGTAAAGAAGTGAAGAAACTGGTTAAAGCGGGGTGGAACATTTGGGGGAAGGTGTCTGGTGTTCTATGCGACAGAAGAGTCTCCGCTAGGATGAAGGGCAAAGTTTATAAAACAGTGGTGAGGCCGGCAATGATGTACGGAATAGAGACAGTGGCACTGAAGAAACAACAGGAAGCAGAACTAGAGGCAGCAGAAATGAAGATGTTGAGGTTCTTGCTTGGAATTAACAGGTTGGATAGGATTGGAAATTATCTCATTAGAGGGACAGCCAAAGTTGGATGTTTTAGAGACAAGGCTAGAGAGAGTAGACTTAGATGGTTTGGACAAGTTCAGAGGCAAGAAAGTGAGTATATTGGTCGAAGGGTGCTGAGGATGAGGACAAAAAAAAACATTGCTTTCTAATGATGTTGCACCAGGAAATTTCACAAATTAGGATCACATTGACAGGAACCTGAAACAAATTGGGAAATTTATCAGCATTGATGTGTAAAACCATTTTGTGATTGACAGTTCATTGCAGCCATTATTGCGTCGCGACATCTGGTGGTGGTGCGGCGCGAACAGGCTTTTTGACAAATTGACCAAAAACATAAGTTATGGTGCCTTGATTACCTTATGATGATCATTGTCTATTCATCCTATGTCTGTTTATGAATTAACATCTACTGTACATGTTGTTCTACCCAAACACTGGCATCGACGGCAGTGGAACTGCAAGGACAAAGTTATTCGACATAGATTGACGCCACTGATGTTCCTCGTGGTGTTACAAGTGAGTATAAATTGGCTGACCAAGTGGCAACTGGATTCGAATCCTTCATCTGTTGGTGGTGTACAACCAACAAAAAATGGGACAGATTCAAGTTCATTCATTACAACGTACAAAAATTGGGCAACAGGACACACAGAGGGTTTAGTGCATGAACAGTTATCTGCTCACTTATGGCATTCCAAGGTGGAGTCGCTGTTGACGCGTTGTTGGCTGAAAGAGGAGAACTCTGTGCTACGTTCGAAGAACAATGCTGCAGTCATGCACAAAAACGCAGCTGCGGATTGGTGTCTCAAGGACACCTCCTTGTGTGGGATTCCAAGATAAATGCCTTTGGAAGATACAAAGCCGTGGTGTCCTCAATTTTGGTACCAGTTGCTGTTTTTGAAGCAATTTTGACCTTGTGTGGATGTTGTATTACTTGTCTGCGTGCTCTCATTTTGAAATTTATTGACACTGCTTTTGAGAGGGTGGTGGAGATGTATCCTTGAATGATGAAGAATGTCAACAGTGACGACGATGATTTTTCATTAAACTTGCCTGATTTGTCTCCAAATCTAGATTATGAGTAAAAACATTTTACTCTGAGTGTACATGTATTTCTTTTCATAAAAATGTTTCTGTAACTTAAAATTGTTAGAAGTTGGTAGATAATATAAGAATTTGTGCAAATACATAATATATGAGGGAAATGTTAAAATTATTGGAAATATATTTGTAATAGATTTGCTCCAAAGCCCAAGTATTATCCTTGCAAAAATGATGTGTGGCTCACACTCAGCAGAGGTGCCTCGACCATCAGAGAAGGAGCCGCATCTTGCTTTCCCGAGGAGTGAACAAGGACAGTTCAGTCACACACACACACACACACACACACACACACACACACACACACACACACATACACACACAAAATGACTTCCCATCTCATAGCTACAACACAGTTACATTGCCAGCGCCTCCAGCAGAAGTCTCCAAATGAAGAATGGTAACTATATTATATTTATATTGTAAATTTATAATACTGAATATATTTGCAAGGCTTTATACTAATGATTTACCTAAATACCTCTTTTTGTCTGAAATATGCAAAGTCCAAATCCTCTTTACACATTTTAAATGTTATTGTACCGACAAACTTCGTGGTTTTTCACTTTTTGCGGGTGGTTGTGGTCCCAATTAAGAGTGAAAACCGAGAGAGTACTGTTTATGCTGAATGCTGGGTCTTGTTGGTTTACAGTGAATCAATTGCACCTACTGGTAACTTGTGAAAATGTATTAAAAAAAATGTACTGAAAACAAATTCATCTGGTTTGTCAAATTTGACTGCTATTATTTAGAACTACTGTAAATCCAGCACAGCCTTTCAGAAAAGGAACATCCTAACAGTCAACCATGGTGGTGGTTAGTTTGATGGTTTTAGACAAATTCCTGTGATTGATGGAACAATGAATTCTGTTGTGTACCACAAAATCCTGATGGAGAATGTTCAGCCATCAGTTCGTGATGTAAAGCTGAAGCACATTTGGATTTTGCAGCAGGTGATCCAAAACCACCAGTAACTCAACTTCTGGTTGGCTTGAAAATAAAAATAAAAATGGGGGAGTTGCCTAGTCTGTTCCAATTTGAATGTGATTGAAATGCAGTGGGATGATACTTAAAAATCTTACAACTCTTCAAGCAAAATTGGGCCAAAATATCTCGACAGATATGTGAAACAATCATTGTAGGTGATAGAAAACGTTTGATTTCTGTTGTTGCTCCTGAGGATTGACCAACAGGTTTATTATGTTTAGGATTACATTTTGACAAAGGGCCAAGTAACTTTTTTCCCCCCTTGAAAAATTAAATAATTAAAAACTGCATTTTAAGTTATTTGTGTCTGCTATTTACATTTATGAATAATGGGACAATGACGGGAAATGCAGTGGTTGACATGATCATGAGGAGAAAGGTTGATATATTCTGCATCCAAGAGACCACATGGAAAGGCAGTAAACCTAGACATTTTGGGGCAGAGTTTAAATTGTTTTATCATGGAGTAGATGGGAAAAGAAATAGAGTAGGGCTAATTTTAAATTAAGAGTTAGTTAAGAATGTCTCGGAGGTGGAAAGAGTGTCAGATCGAGTACTGAGGCTGAAATTTGAAATTGACGGTTATTTATCATGTGATTAACGGCTATGCCCCACAGGTAGGATGTGATTTAGAGGTTAAAGAGAAATTCTGGAAGGAAATAGATGAAGTAGTTCTGAGCATCCCAGACACAAAGAGAGTTGTGATTGGTGCAGATTGTAATGGAAATGTTGGTGATGGAGAGAGGGGTGATAAAGAAGTTATGGGTAAGTGTGGCATCCAGGAAAGTAACTTTGAGGGACAGATAGTGGTAAACTTTGCAGAAAGGATGGAAATGAAAGTTGTGAACACCTTTTTCCCAGGAGAGGCACGAACATAGGGTGACTTACAAGAGCTGAGGTTGAAGCATGCAATGTAATCTGAAGGTGGTTACTAACTGGAAGGTAGTGGTAGGAGAGTGCAGCTTGACACCATTGAATGGTTGTGTGTAGGATGACTCAAGTGGTGGGGAGGAAGAATAAGAATATAAAGGTGTGGTGGAAGCTGAGAAAGGAAGAATATTGTGCAGCCTTTCAGAAAGAGGTGAGACAGGCTCTCGACAGACAGGAGGAGCTCCCGGAAGACTGGACAACTACAGCCAAGGTGATCAGAGGCAGGAGAGTACTTAGTGTGTCTTCTGGTAGGAAAGGGAGAAGGAGACTTGGTGTTGGAACCCCAAAATACAGGAAGTCAAACAAGGAAAGAGATTCGCGAAGAAGAAGTAGGACACAGAGAACAGAGGGGAGGCGAAAAGAATACATTGAGATCAAATCAATAAAAATCAAAAGCCTTTAATGTCTTTATATCAGGGTTCATACACTTCCAGAGAATCAAAATTCCTTGAATTTTCCATGACTTTCCAAGTATTAAATCCATAAATCCACGACTAATATTGGATTGACTGATTGTGGTAGACAGCAAGGGCCAAAGTTAGATGTTCTGGAGACGCATTTAGCGAGAGCGGACTTGGGTGGATGGTTTGGACACATTCAGAGGAGAGAGAGTGATTATACAGAGTTCCGTTGGCGATTCACTCTTCACTGCTCACAGTCCCGCATATTCACAGATTTTGGTTTCCAAGTTTTATTTTTATAATTTACTGTATTTTCACAATCATAAAGGTCTTAAATTTTCTTCAAAATAGACAACAGATAACACTGTATTCCTAGAAGGGTGATGGGGATGGAGCTGCCAGGCAAAAGAGCGAGAGAAAGGACCAAAGAGAAGGTTGATGGATGTTGTGAGCGAAGACATGAAGGCTGTTAGTGTTAGAGAGGAATCTGCAGGAGATTGGCTTTCATGGAAAAGTATGACACGTTGTGGTGACCCCTAATGGGACAAGTCGAAAGGAAAGGAAAAGATTTACATTTGCAGGGAAACTGTGCAAAAATATATCAATTTGGGAAAGGGGTAAATACTTTTTACGGCATGGATATCGTTTGCATGATACAGAAACGATAGTAACATTTATGTTGATAGTTTTTACAAAAATATATCGTCCTAAAAATGTATCATGATAGGTCGAGATGGTGATCTCAAAAGTTTGTTGTACCTTTGCCCACCAGCTGGACAGAACAAAGTAGGTGTTGACATTCTCCTCTCCAAATTGCTCAGCCACATAGAGGCCCAAGGAACCATACTTGTCGTAGATGTTCTTCTTGGTTCCATCACTCAAGATGGTGTGAGCATTGTTTATCTCTTTGAACTTCTCGGCTGCCTCTGGATTTTCAGGATTCTTATCTGGGTGAAACTTTAATGCAAGTTTCCTGCAAACAAACAAACGTTATTCACAATTCAAGTAAAAGCCAGCACAATTCTTTGCTCTCTGGTACTATCATGGGTCACATGGTGGACGGTCATGCAACTTGCAATGAATAAATTCAAATCTCAATCACAACCATTCTGTGATAAACAGTCAATTCCTCCAGGGTGTAAGTCATGCGATAAATAAATTCGCTGAGCTTGTTGAGCATAGCCACCTGAAATTTTGTCAGAATTTTGTCCTCAAAACATTGATCATGGTTTGTTAAAAAAATGTGACATCTTTGCAGAAGGTGGGCCCATGGTTGGTGTGGTGAATTTTGATTATTTTCTGTGACATCAAAAGCAACTGTAACTTAACAACAGATGGTCATAGATTTTTTAAATTTTACACACTTCATGATAGTTCACATAAAGCGACCTATGGAGCAAATTTTAATCTGAGTGAAAGTTCCACCTCCTCGAGCCATCACCTCATCGTGGTGGAGGGGTTTGTGTGTCCCGATGATCCTAGGAGCTAAGTTGTCTGTGGCTTCATGACCCTGGGAGGGTCAAAAAAGGTCCTAGGTGAGGGTCCAGACAAAGTATGACTCCAAAACCCCTTTGACGAGTCCAAAAATTGGATCTAGGTTTCCCTTGCCCAGACGCGGGTCACCGGGCCCCCCTCTGGAACCAGGCTTGGAGGTGGGGCTTGAAGGCGAGCTCCTGGTGGCGAGGCCTGCACCCATGGGGCTCAGCCGGGCACAGCCCGAAAGTGTAACATGGATCCCCTTTCTTTTGGGCTCACCACCTGTGAGAGGGGGCATAAGGGTCGGATGTGATGTGACCTGGGCGGTGGCTAAAGGTGGGGAGACAGAATATCTAGGCGCAGCCTAGCCCAAGTGTGTGTCCGGTTTGGTGGCCTCAGCATTGCATCTCTGTTCTTTGCAGATGATGTGGTTCTGTTGGCTTCATTATCTGATCTCCAACTCTCATTGGAGCGGTTCACAGCAGAGTGTGAAGCAGCTGGGATGAGAATCAGCACCTCGAAATCTGAGACCATGGAAAAGGGTGGCATGCCCTCGGAGATGAAATCCTGCCCCAAGTGTTGGAGTTCAAGTATCTTGGGGTCTTGTTCATGAGTGAGGGAAGAATAGAGCGGGAGATCGACAGACGGATCGGTGCAGTGTCTGCAATGATGCAGACTTTGTATCGGTCCGTTGTGGTAAAGAGGGAGCTCAGTCGAGAAGCTCTCAGTTTACCAGTCGATCTACATTTCTACCCTCACCTATGGGCACGAGCTGTGGGTCGTGACTGAAAGAACAAGATCCCGGATACAAGCGGCCGAAATGATTTTCCTCCGCAGGGTGTCCGGGCTCTCCCTTAGAGATAATGTGAGAAGCTTGGTCACCCGGGAGGGCCTCAGTGTCAGCATTTAGAGGAGCCAGATGAGGTGGCTGGGGCATTTGATCTGGATGTCACGCGGACGCCTCCCTGGTGGGGTGTTCTGGGTATGTCCCACAGGAAAGAGACCTTGGGGACGACCCAGGACACTCCGGAGAGACTATGTCTCTCACCTGGCTTGGGAACACCTCGGGAACCCTCTGGAAGTGCAGGAAGAAGTGGCTGGGGAAAGGGAAGTCTGGGTATCCCTCCTGAAGCTACTTCCCCTGCGACCAACCCGGAAAAGCGGTAGAAAATGGATGGATGGATTGGATTGAAAGTGCCACATATTGGCACAAGAAAATGACATTTCATACATTGTTCTTTTTCTTGCAGGTTTTTCTGATTTAATATTTGCTCAGCCAACAGCAAAGTCCTTCATGATGTCACAATTCAAAGTCGGTGAGTTTGACAAGCACTGTTGGTGTGGTGACCTTATGTTTGCCAAGAAACAAACACTGTTTTGAGGGTCTGCGTGTAAATGAAAAAACATGAAACTGGACGAATTCTAACTCATTATTCTCATTTTCCAGCTTTTCATTTCTGATATCATTATTGCTGGGTGGCATGCTATTCACCGCACCAAGAAACCAATGCTGTTTTGAGGGTCGAAGCATGACGCAGCACGCATAAAGCTTGGCAATCTTTTCAATATTTGAGAGGTTTGTGCTTTTTTTTTTTTTTTTTTTATGGCTCAAAAATTGTCAGTCAAATATGTTAAAGACACAAAAGGAATTTGTCTCCAGTAATCTGAGCCGGTGGAATACAACAACAGCCAGCCATCTCACAGAAAAAAATACTTTTGAGACAAAAAACCCACAATATTTTTCACTGAGCTATAAAAGGTTCTCCGTAATGCCGATGCATTTTTTTTTTGACAGCTGTGGAAAATAATGCAGCGTCCTCTTGTAATTTAGACCTTTTTGAAATGACAAAGCAATAAGTTGGTACAGTGACCAATCTGTAAACGGCACTGAGACTTCAAGAAATTGAAGCAGTTTAAAATGACAAGTAGTGCAATAATTTGGAACATGCATGCATGTTCACATGCATCTCAATTGTGCAAAGGGTACTAATACCTCTCAAGCACGAGTGGCCAATATTGGTCCACAGCAGATTTGCAAATATTGCAGCTAGGCAAATCTACTACAGTGAGTGCACAAATGAGAGCACCAACAGCACCAAACCACACTCTGATGGATGAACACAGGACTGACTTGATGACTGCTGTGAAGAACTGCCCCAACAGCACCTGTGGCAGGCAGTGCTTAAAGAGAATCCGCATGAAGTACATCTTCTGTTGTGCCTTTTTGAGGCTGGAATTGATGTTGGTCTAAAAAAATTGGGACGCATATGTAATAACCAAAGACCAATTAAAAAGTCTGTTGGAACCAATCCCTCAACCCAAAATGAAGTTTGTAGTTTTTCCCATTTACTTTCAAATTCTGACCTATTTTTTCCTTCCATTATCGAAGCTGTTTATCCTCACATGGGACACACGAGTGCTGGAGTCCATCCCAGGTATCTTTGGGGAGGAGGCGGGGTACACCCTGAAATGGTTGCCAGCCAATTGCAAGGCACACAGAAACAAGTACTGTATTCACACTCAAAATCACACCGAAGGGCAATTTAGAGTGTGGGAGGAAACCAGAGTGTCCGGAGGAAACCCACGCAGCCATGGGGAGAACACGCACATTCCACACAGGTGGGGCTGGAATTTGAATCCTGGTCCTCAGAACTGAGTAATATTCCAACCATTCTTCTATCAGGGTTCATACTCAGTCTGACCAAAAAAAAATTAAGAGCTTTTTAGGGGCATTCTTAGGGGCTGACACGAAAAATTTAGGGCTGACACGGAAAAAAATGTAGGTCCGACACGAAACATTTAGGGGCATCGTGGGAAATCAAGAGTCAGGAAAAAAAGACTCACCCAATGGTGCCATCAACCGTTCTTGGTTCATCAAATGTTCCAGTACCTCAGTACCTGTGACAGTGATCACCTGTCGCCCCTTGTGGTAGTTCTCATTGATATGACCATTGTCAACGTCTTCACATAACAGTATACAGAAAAACAGATTCTAACTACAATTGCAACTATATACACAAATGTCTTCTACTGATGTCTGTTTCACCACCCCTACTCTAGCTCCTTGAGCCTACCCAGTGCCTCCTCTATTGGTTGCTGCAGAGGTGCCAAAGTGGCTCTCTTGTCCTTTGCTCTGCCTCTGAGTGCATTGGCCTCGGTGATAAACCTCAGATTCCTCTTTTCTTCTGCCTTCTCAATAAGCGTAGATATGTCAGTCTCTATTCTGGCTTTTTCGGCTTTGAGGCAGTAGAGATGAAAAGTGGGGAGCGATGCCAAATGTAGCCAGGTACGAAGTCTTCCTTTCCCCACAGTGGTAGTTTTTAGCAATGTCACTGTCTAGGAACATGACTGCAAACACTTTCGAATTATTTTCACAAGATTTGTAACTGTAATGGCTGCAGATCACTTTTAAAGTCCACACGATCTCTGCCTTTAACGAGTCCATCTTCGTGTATTGAACTACGTTCATAAAGCCTGTCTTCTGGCTGGACAACTGTAGGTGTGCATTAGGGATCGCAACCGGTTACAAATAACCGGTTATGACCGGTTTTCTTTTTTCTTTTTTTTTTTTTTTTTAAAAACTGAAACCGTAATCGGACTTTCGAAATCAGTGAAAATTTCCAATCATTACTTCCGGTTCCGGTACTCCACATTGCACTATATTTTCAACATCATTTCCACTTTTTTCAAGTTTCGCTGTTAGAATAAAGTTGGACTCAAAAGAACATTCAGTTAAATCAAAGAAACATCAAACATGGCATCGAGGAAACGCTCGGTATACTTTCATGCCCTTTCTGAAAGTCCGAAAGAAGAATGTCAACATTAAAACATTTTTACAAAAAAAATAATTTAACTTACACGAGTGCGTTGTTGAAAGCCACATTCAAAAAGCTTGTTTGTCAATATTGTATACAAACTACCCCATTACCGCGGAGTAAATTAACGATCGATGGTGTAGCGCCGGTGAAAAGGAGTCTGAGGCGGAGTGTCGGACACAGGAACAAAACTTGTTTTATTGGCAGACATCAAAACACTACTCGCATAACGGGGGGAACTCTGTGAACTCGTCACTCCGGAAGAGCAACAACAAAAACAGTCCGTGCGGAACACCCGCACCCCAACTCGAGCTCCCGCGGGTGAATTATGTAAACAACATTTAGTTTTAAAACCGGTTAATCGTTTTTTTGCTACAACTGTTCGGTTAAAAACGGTTATGAAAGTAAGCATTTTTTTGGGATCCCTAGTGCGCATGCACTGCTCGTACCACTGCCTGAAGTTGATGTTTCACTATCTTGATATTTTAGAAACAGATTCATACCAACGGAAGATGAGAGAGTCTTCGCCAAATCAGCGTGTCACCTGTTTTTCCGGTGCGACTCCAGTGCTTTGACGCCCATCTTTTCAAGCTGGTAACTCTGCTTGCACAGATGGCAGTAAAACACGTGCCGATCTTTTGAATCTCGACGAACCCAGCTCCTAAACTACTTACTTTCAACCCAAGCTTCTTGAAAAATTCACTTCCCCGTGATACAAGTTGGATTGATGAAAGAACTACGCTACGTTGTAACGAAGACGAAGTGAAATGCCTACTCACGGAAACAATGGAATATCGACAAGATGGCGGCAAGTTGTCAACACTGACTTCCATTGACAATTTCCGGCTGATTTGGACGCCAGACGGATCGCTATTTTTTTTTTTTAAATTAAAAGATTAATTTATTTTTTAGGGAGAATTTTGGCGGTAGAGGTCCTCCCTTTGATTTTTTTTTCATTTAAGGCCTTTTTAAGGACCTTTAGGAGCCCCTAAATGCACCTTCGAAAATTTAGGGGTTTTTAGGGACTTTTAGGGCCACGTGCGAACCCTGTCTATCGTGCCGCCTATTTTTTTCCCTCCTTTATAATAACATTTGGAGTAACTCCTACAGGTTTTCTCCAATTGATTTCAAATTCTGGGTGTCTCATCTTAGCATATTGACGATGAAAGTTTAGTCAAAGCTTTCCATATTGTCTAATGGTGGTGCCGTAGTGACATGCTGTTATGTTGTGGAGAAAGTATGTATAAAGTGGAATGAAATGATGTACTGTTTTATGCAAACAAATCTGAAGTGTGGTGTCCATTTCTTTTAAATGGATCCGCCATGTCAGAGTATCCCAGCATGCCAGTACCCCTTACAGTATATGCCAGTATGTATTTCTTTCACCTTGTCCCGTTAGGGGTCACCACAGCGTGTCAACTCAGATGAAGACTCATATTTGTTTGGCACAGTTCTTACACCGGATGCCCTTCCCAAAACGACCCCTATGCATTTATCCGGGGAGAGAGCTGGAGCCGCTCCTCCACACAAAGAATCTTATCTATGAATATGACTGATAGATGCCAGGTCTTTTCCAGAATAACTCAGACCCTTATGAAGATCAGGCATTTTTCGTCCCTATAATTACCACAAACAGGAAGCTTGTGAAAGAGAAAAAAAAGTAGAACTTCAAACTTAGTGAGGATAAAATGTGAATCTATCAAACCATTGTCTCCATTTATGTAACACAGCTCGATGGGGGCACAAGCCAGTGCAATCTGTCGGCCGGTCCCAAGCCTTGACAAAGGGCAGAGGGTTGCATAAAGAAGGGCATCGGGTGAAAAACTATGACAAACAAATATGAGCGTTCATCTGAAGAATACCATACCATATCGGTCCTGGCCTGGGGTAAAAGCGCCCGCCCCCGGCACCATTAACCTGTAGGGTGTTGGTGGGAATTCAGCTACTGTGGGCCAAAGACAAAGAAGGGGAGGAAAGCGGAATCGTCGACAGAAGAGGAATGCCTAGAGCCTACAACTGAGTGCAGGGACTTTGAATGTTGGGACTATGGCAGGAAAAGCTCAGGAGGTGGTTGACTTGATTAGGAGAAAGGTTGATATATTGTGCATCCAGGAGAGCAGGTGAAAAGGTAGTAAGGCTAGAACTTTAGGAGCAGGGTAAAAATGATTGTATCATGGAGTAGATGGGAAGAGAAATGAAGTTGGGGTTACTTTAAAAGGGAGAGCTGACGAACAATGTCAGATCGAGTAATGAGGCTGAAACTCGAAATTGACGGTGTGACGTATAATTTGATAAGCAGCGATGGCCCACAGGTAGGATGTGACCGAGAGTTTAAAGAGAAATTCTGGAGGGAACTAAAATGAAGTGGTGCTGAGCATCCCAAACAAAGAGCGAGTTGTGATTGGTGCAGATTGTAATGGACATGTTGGTGAAGATAACGGGGGCGAAGAAGTGATGGGTAAGTACGGCAACCAAAAAAGGAACTTTGCCGGAAAGATAGTGGTGGACTTTGCAAAAAGGATGGATATGGCAGTCGTGAAAACTTTTTTCCAGAAGAGGAAGGAACATAGAGTGACCTCTAAGAGCGGCGGGAGATGCACGTAGGTGGATTATATTTTGTGCAGATGATGTAATCTGAAGGAGGTTACTGACTGTAAGGGTAGTGGTATCTGAGAGTGTAGCTCGACAGCATAGGATGATGGTGTGTAGGAGGACTCAGGTGGTGGGTAGGAAGATGAAGACAAAGGCAAAGCAGAGAACCATGTGGTGGAAGCTGAGAAAGGAATAATGTTGTGCGGCCTTTCAGAAAGAGGTGAGACAAGCTCTCGATGGACAGGAGGAGCTCCCGGAAGACTGGACAACTACAGCCAAGGTGTTCAGAGGGGCAGCCAGGAGAGTACTTGGTGTGTCTTCTGGTAGGAAAGGGGAGAAGGAGACTTGGTGGTGGAGCCCCAAAATACAGGAAGTCATACAAGGATTATAATATAATAAAATTAGCAAAGAAGTGAGACACAGAGGACTGAGGAGAAGGGAAAGGAATACAATGAGATGTGATGTAGGGCAGACTTAGAAAATGGTGAAGGCTAAACAAGGCATATGATGATATGTACACCAGATTGGAAACGAAAGAAGGAGGAAAGGATATCTATGGGTTGGCCAGACAGAGGGATAGAGATGAGAAGGATGTGCAGCAGGTGAGGGTGATTTAGGATCGAGATGCAAATGTGTTGACTGATGCCAGTAGTGTGCTAAATAGATGGAAAGAATGTGAGAAGTTGATGAATGTAGAAAATGAGAAGGAAGAGTGAAGTGTGAAGGACCAGGAAGTGGCAATGACTAGTAAGGGGGAAATTAGAAAGGCACTAAAGATGAAAAATGGAAAGGCAGTTGGTCCTGATGACATGCTGGTGGAGGTATGGAAATAATTTGGAGAGGTGACTGTGGGGTTTTTGACCAATTTATTCAACAGAATACTAGCAGGCGAGAGGATAACTGAAGAATGGAGGAAAAGTGTGCTAGTTGCGATTTTTAAGAACAAAGGCGATTT
Source organism: Syngnathoides biaculeatus (assembly GCF_019802595.1). Lineage (NCBI taxonomy): Eukaryota > Metazoa > Chordata > Actinopteri > Syngnathiformes > Syngnathidae > Syngnathoides > Syngnathoides biaculeatus. Next base: position 43,536,589 of record NC_084641.1, on the reverse strand, counting down.
GCAGAGCTATAGAGGAATAAAGTTGAGCCAGACAATGAAGTTATGCGAAAGAGTAGTGGAGACTAGACTCAGGACAGAAGTAAGTTTCAGAGGAACAGTATGGTTTCATGCCTAGAAAGAGTACCACAGATGCATTATTTGCCTTGAGGATGCTAGGAGAAAAAACAACAGACAGTGAAGAAAACAAGTATTTCAACACCCTGCTATATTGCAAGTTCTCCCACTTAGAAATCATAGAGGGGTCTGGAATTTTCATCGTAGGTGCATGTCCACTGTGAGAGAGCTAATCTGCAAAAAAATAAAATAAAATCCAGAAATTACAATATATGCTTTTTTAACGATTTGCGTGATACAGCTGCAAATAAGTATTTGAACTCCTGTCTATCAGCGAGAACCATCAAAGAACTGTTAGTCCGCCTTTAAAAGTCCACCTCCACTCCATGTATTATCCTGAATCAGATGCACCTGTGTGAGGTCGTCAGCTGCATAAAGACATCTGTCCACCCCATAGAATCAGTAAGACTCAAACTTGTAACATGGCCAAGGCCAAGACCTGTCTAAAGACACCAGAGGCAAAATTGTACAACTCTACATGTCTGGAAAGGGCTACGGAGAAATTGCCAAGCAGATATCGCCTCGTGAGGTCTCAATGATCCAAAGAAAGTGAGGAATCAGCCCAGGACGACACAAGAGGATTTGGTCAATGACCTGAAAAGGGCTGGGACCACTGTTTCCAAGGTGACTATTTGTAAGACACTAAGATGTCATGGTTTGAAATCATGCATGGCATGGAAGGTTCCACTGCTTAAACCACCACATGTCAAGGCCTGTCTTAAGTCTGCCAATGACCATTTGGATGATACAGAGGAGTCATGGGAGAGTTTTGTGATCAGATGAGACCAAAATGGAACTTTTTAGTCATAATTACACCAACCGTGTTTGGAGGAAGACGAATGATGAGTTCCATCCCAAGAACACCCTCCCAACTGTAAAGCATGAGGGTGGTAGCATCATGCTTTGGGTGTCTTTTTCTGCACATGGGACAGAACGCCTGCACTGTATTAAGGAGAGGATGACCGCGTACATGTATTTTGAGATTTTGGGGAACAACCTCATTCCCTCAGTCAGAGCATTGAAGATGGGTTGTGGGTCGGTCTTTCAACATGACAATGACCCAAAGCACACAGCCAGGAAAACCAAGGAGTGGCTCTGGAAGAACCATATCAAGGTTGTGGCATGGCCGAGCCAGTCTCTAGACCTAAACCCAATAGAAAATCTTTGGAAGGAGCTGAAACTGATCTAGAGAAGATCTGTGTGGAGGAGTGGGCCAAAATTCCTCCTGCAGTGTCTGCAAACCTAGTGCACAACTACAGGAAATGTTTGACCTCTGTAATTGCAAACAAAGGCTACTGTACCAAATATTAATATTGGTTTTCTCAAGTGTTCAAATACTCTTTTGCAGCTGTATCACACAAATAAATAGTTTAAAAAAAACAGACATTGTGATTTCTGGATTTTTCTTTTTAGATTATCTCTCTCACAGTGGACATGTACCTACAATAACAATTTCAGACCAATCCATGATTTCGAAGTGGGAGAACTTGCATTATAGCAGGGTGTTCAGATGCTTATTTTCGTCACTCTATATTGTCTCTTTGTGGATCTAGAGAAAGCCTATGACAGAGTGCCAAGAGAGGAACTGTGCAACTACAATGCGTAAGTCTGGTGTGGCGGAGAAATATTTTAAAATAGTACAGGACATGCATGAGGGCAGCAGAACAGTGGCAAAATCTGCTGTAGGTGTGACAGAAGAATTTCAGGTGGGACTGCATCAGGAATAATCTCTGAGCCCCTCCCTGTTTGCTGTGTTCATGGATACGCTGACAGATGAGGTTAGACTACAATCCCCTTGGACCATGATGTTTGCAGATATTTTAATTTGCATTGAATGCAGGGAGCGGGTGGAGGAATAATTAGAAAGGTGGAGGCACACACTGGAAAGGAGAGGAATGAATATTCTCCAAAATCAAAACAGAATAGAGTAATCCCTCGTTTTTCGCAGTGAATTGGTACCAGACCCACCCGCGAAAAGTGAAAAACCACAAAGTAGCTGGGGGTGTAGGTTTAAGTAATTACCAGAATGTTTAAAATATGTAAACAGTATTTGTACTCTGTGTATTTGAGACAAAGATGCATTTAGTTAAATCTTTAATAATAAAACCTTATGAATATAATCCATACAGTTTTAATGCAGTATATAACTATAAATTATAAAACACTATTATATCATAGTTACCATTCACCACTCAGAACCTTCTGCATGAGCTGCGCGTTGGTACCAGAATATTTAAGAGTACACCATTTATACTTTTTCCACTTGAGAAAAAAATTACAATACAAGTGTCTAGTTTAACAATAAAATCACATTTTTCATGCAGTACAAAAAGTCACAAACGTCACCGACAAATGTACACGGCGCATTGTTGTGACGTCACCTCCGGCGTGCTGCTGCTCCATCACTTCCAATTCGCCGGTGTGGCGCCCCCTCCTCACTTATATTATCACACCTCATGTTCGTGACAAAACTGCGGGATGAGTCTTTCTCACGGTCTCCAAATCATTCTGGCTACGTCTCCAGGAATCCTCTTTATTTATACAGCAAACATGATAAATAAAGCAATGGTAAGCAATCGGGAGTTAATGTAGGCAGATTAAGCATCACAAAAGAACATTAAAAGCAAAACAAGAGCGCAAATATGAGATAACTATACAATCAATCCCTTTCATCCAACAACCTGTAGAAACACTGTCAACACAAATCCTAAACACGACATCTCGTACCACATTGTCGCACGCTTTTGAATGTTTCCAAATCAACCTTTGCCTCGTCCTCGAGGGGTTAAATGCTTCATTGCAGCTTCAGGTGTATGTTTACTACATTATTCTATATGTGGCATGCTGCTGAGTCATTCACGTCATCATGGTGCCACAAAAGCGTAACTTCTGCGGTCTTTGATCATATCCAAACGTTTCACATTTTTGCCAATCCATCAGATCCCTCCCATCCTCTTCTTCATTGTCACCAGGCCATTTTTTTTGGTAATCTGTTTTCCACAAAAAGAAAGCACGTTCATTTTCAAGCAATCCTCTAATTTTGCATCTTTCTCCTCAGCTTGGGTGTTTTGGCAGCAGATTTAAGATCAAACAAGAGAGCTTTGGATGCATTTTGACCTAGAGTGGTAATGTGCACACAGAGTAAACAGCTGGAAAATGGCAGCATTGGAAAAAGAAGGGAGGGAGAGGGAGTTGCTGGGTGGAGCTTCGATGATGCAGCCAATCAGCACCAAAAGGCGGATCTAGCTTTTTTTTTTTTGGGTGTTTCTTATAAATATTACGCTGGGGGGGTATGACAAAAAAACATGATTCACTGAATCCGCGAAGTAGAGAGGGATTATTGTATATGTGCGTGAATGAGAGGAGTGGAGGGGGAAGAGTGAGGCTCCAGGAAGAAGAGATAGCGAGGGTGGACGACTTCAAATACTTGGGGTCAACAATCCGGAGCAATGGTGAGTGTGGGAAGGAAGTGAAGAAACGGGTCCAGGCAGGTTGGTGAGGCTGGCCATGATGTCCGGTTAGAGACGGTGGCACTGAGGAGACAACAGGAAGCAAAGGTGGAGATGGCAGAAATTAAGATGTTGAGGTTTTCGCCAGGAGTGGGCAAGTTGGATAGGATTAGAAATGAGCTCATTAGAGGGACAGCCAAAGTTGGATGTTTTGGAGACCAGGTTCGAGAGAGCAATTCGAGAGAGATCGTTTGAGAGGCAACAGACTGAGTGTATTGGTAGAAGGGTGCTGAGGATGTGCTGCCAGGTAAAAGAGTGCAAAGAAGACCAAAGAGATGGTTGATGGATGTTGTGAGGGAATACATGAGGGGAGTGGGTGTTTGAAAGGAAGATGCAGGAGATAGGAACACATGGAAAAAGATGACACACTGTGGCGACTCCTCACGGGACAAGTTGAAAGAAAAAATAAGTCTCCACTTATTGGGTTATCACTAGGTCATAAATCAATGTTGATTAATGACATTACAACCTATGATCTGGACTTTTTGTTAATAAATAAAAAGTGGTGTACAGAAAGTAGCTGTAATACCATTTTAAAAAGGGCAACCCAAGGAATTTTCATTTTATAAATAAGTGTCGAATAGGGGGAAAATGTCGGTGGTATTGCTGTGTTTTTAAGTCATTATTTTAGTGTAAAGCAATTACACAATTTTAGCTCCTTTGAATATTTTTTTTTTGTTAATCATTTATAGACCTCCAAGATATGGAAAATTTATGGAAGATTTTTCAAAGGTTAGGGAAACAAATTATCAGACAGAACCTCAACAATATTTGCATTCTGCTGTGGCTGACAAGCTCACCACCCCCGGCCCCCTGGATCAAATAGCTCCAGAACTCGAAACAGCTGATCATGCAATGAGTTTGCTTTTTATTTTTGTGAAAAAAATAAAATCCATCAAGTTAAATATGAGCACAAATCAGCAAAATGATAAAATGATAATCTGAAGCCACCCAGGAAAGCGCTATTACCATGTCAGAATTTGATACAGCTGACAAGTCACTCAAATTTAAAGAGCGCGATCATGCTAGCGTGCCTCCGTGCTCGCAAATCAGCACAGTCAAGCACAAAAAAAAAAAAAAAGTGTAAAATTTGTTACGAGTAGAAAAGAGATTGAAAGACATCCCTTATTTTGTGTAGTCTTGAGATTAATTTACGTGTTTATTTCATAAACGTTAACTAAACAAGCCTGCTCCAAAACAACTAGTATTCACCCAGAAAGAGGAAATGCAAGTTAATCATACGGAGCATGTACGGACATTAGGCCTAAAAGCACATGTTCAGAGCTGCTTCACGTACGCATTTACGGTCGAAAGTTATCAACATAATAACCCACGTCAAAAGAAATTCAGTTACACCAGGAGTACTCATTGCATCGATCGCGAGGCAGTGTGACGGCGTGACCCCCCCCCCAGAAAAATAAGATGTTAGACTATCCTCCACCTCGTCGCAGGTGTGGCAAATACGTCGAGCGCACACACACAAAGGCATGTTCTACCAAGCTGGCGTCCTATTTACGGCAGTCCCACGATAATTGCTCCCCACTCCACACCTAACCTCCCACAACAATACATCACGATTGATGACAGGAATGTTTGTTACAAAGTATGGACTATTATGTTGAACAAAACTTTCAGCATTTTCAAAACATTGCGGGTACAGACCATTCGTGTTTATTCCTTGACAGGCCAGTGCATTTAAGTTTTCTTCAGATAAAGTTTGTCAGATCAAGAATTTTTATTGATGAAAATTTTCAAATGCCGTTTTATATCATGTTCTACTAATATCAGTTGAAATTGGAAATAATCATTTCTGAGTTTGAAATTTTAGCTTTTTATTTTAGTTATGTATTTGTTTATTTTATTTTTATTTTACAGTTATGTTACATTAATCCACTAAGTTATTTTAAGGTCTTGATATTCCATCCCTAATCACACCCGCAACTTTATCTGCGGGCATGATTGGTCGACCACACCTGTAACTATATCTGCGAGCATGACTGAGCACACACGTACATTTTTCAAACGTTGGTGACTGCAGCTGACCAAAAAAAAAAAAAAAAAAAAAAAAAACTGTAGAGAAAACTTCAGCAGCTGAAACCATCAACAAGCTGCCTTGACTCAATACCCTGACTTTTTCAAAACTATTGTGAAATCAAAGCTTGCTGAGTTGCAACAAATAATCAATTGTCCACTTCAGTCTGGCGAGTTTCCGATAGCTCTGAAAGAAGCTCCTGTTAAACCTCTTCTAAAAAAACAGTACTGGATGCTTGTGTTGGCAAACTATTGACCAATCTCTAATCTCCCTTTCATAGCCAAAATTGTTGAGTTAGTTTTAATAAACTCAGAAATTTGTCAAAAATTCAAGAAATTTACATCAGTACAGAATGTGAATTCTTGTAAATGTGCTAAATGATATAAAATTGAACACTGACTCAGGAAAGGTGTCAATTTTGGTCTTGTTGGATCTCAGTGCTGCTTTTGATACCGTAGATCACAATATACTGCTAAACAAGTTGGAAACGTGGATAAGACGAGATGCAACGGCCCTTAAATTATTCAGGTCCTACCTGGAGGGCAGGAGCTACTTTGTAACCATTGGAAGTGCTCAATCTCCACTAAATACCTCTTTTTGTCTCGAATATACAAAGTACAAATACTGTTTACATATTTTAAACGTTTTGGTACCCACATAAACATACAGCCCACCCTACTTTGTGGCTTTTCACTCTTCGTGGGTGGTTCTGGACACCGTTATGGGTAAGCTGCTGGAGACAAGCAAAAACTTTTTTTTTCCCCCCATATGGATTTTCACCCAATGGCCCAAGTGAAGACTTTGATTTAGACATGTGTGATTATAGTCCTAATCTAGCATCTTGTGATGTCACAGTGGGTCAGCTATATGAGCCGAGTAAACTCGCGATGCTGCGCATCTACACAACCTCCAAAGCAAAAGTAATCTCTCTATTGTTTGACTTTGAGCCCACAGACAATTGACCAATGAAGGTTAGGTCTCTTCTGTTATGTGTGTTTTTAGTGCATAGTACATATTAAAATAGTAAAGATACCGCTTTAAGTTTGAAATTCGGGGCAGGATTTACAGAAGAGGTTACAATTGTTGTAGACTAGCAAGTTAACCATCCATTAGCTAAGCCGCAAATCCTGAAGTTTTGCAGGAGTGCAGGAGCCTATGTCGGCTATCTTTGGGCAGGTGGCATAGTACACCCTGAATTGGTTGCCAGCCCATTGCAGGGCACACTAGCAGGTTATGTATAGTCTTATTCCAGACTGTTGAATTGCAAATGTGATGGGGCCCTGCTTGTGTGTAACACAACCATTTTCAACACTGCTTATCCCTTAACCCTTAAAGCCTCCCTGGAAAAACGTTGCCTCTACGAAGGAAGTTCAGGAGATGAAAGGTTAAAAATGCCGCTGGATAGCACGGAATGTAAATCATGTACTGTATCTTGGTTTGCGTGGCACGATAAAGCTGCTCTACCATTGGCTATCACGAAGCATCTTCCTGGCATCACATCACTTCATTGGCTTGGAGGGACATCAATGTTTACACACGATGCACATCCTGTACCAAATCCATTGTCATACCCTCGCGCACACTTGTACTGTACAACTTCTTTGCGGATTTCTTCATATTTTTTCACCATGGGCCCCAAGCAATTGATGGTCAGTGGGAAGACGAGAGTTGTTTTGTCCATCAAAAACAAAACAAGAAATCGTGAAGAAATATTAAAAAGGTATGCGTGCATGTGGCCTCATGCTGTGAGTGGAGGTTTAAGCTGAAGTTGAGGAAATTATTTTCCTGGGAAAAGCTGAGGAGGACATCAACGAGATGCTTCAGGAGCACCACAAGGATCTTTCGATGTTCATTTCCGCAAGATTATTAAAAGCCGTCAAAGGCAAACATCCTTAGATTGGTACTTCACCAAACATTGAAAGTTAATGTTTGTTTTAAATTCATAGTTGGTGAATTTATCAATTTGAGTGGAATTAAGTTGTATGCGTGCCTCCTCCTCAGTCCCCCATGATGCCTCATCACGCACCCTTCTTGTCGGATCGTTGCTCAACACCACAGGTAAATGAACAAATGTTTTATTATTCTTTACATTATGTACACTTTGAATGCTTATTTTTGGCACAGTGGGGTGGTAGTGGTTGTGGGCCTTGGAACAGATTAGGCTATTTACATGTAAAATGAGTTTCTAATAACAAAAGATTAAAGTTACGAAAAAACTTCTGTAACAGATTTTGGAAGTCGAGGTACCACTTTGTGTGTGTGTGTGAGGGGGGGTGCGTGCGTGTGTGTGTGTGTATGTACAGTGGTCCCTATACTTACGAAATTAATCAGTCACAGAAGTCGTTTCGTAATGGGAAACTTTTGAAATTCTAAACGCATTTTACATGTAAATACTGTAGCCTAATCCGTTCCAAGCCCCCCGACAACCGCCCCCTTCTAAAAATAAGCAAAGTGTACATAATATCAAGAATAATACAAAATTATGTTCATTTCCCTTAAAAATAAGCATTCAAAGTGTACATAATGTAAAGAATAATAAAAAATTATGTTCATTTCCCTTAAAAATAAGCATTCAAAGTGTACATAATGTAAAGAATAATAAAAAATTATGTTCATTTACCTTTGGAGTTGAGTGCATGGCAAGCAAAAAGGCATCACAGTGTCATTAGACACAGAGGCACTCACAAAACTTAATCCCACTAAACTTTGTCAACTCCACAAACTATGAATTCAAATCAAACAACTTCCAATGTTTTATGAAGTACCAATCCAAGGATGTTTGCCTTTAACAGCTTTTAATCATCATGCTGAAATATACAAGGCAAACAATGAAGTGAGCGATAGCACATTTTCTGGATGATTGATTCTTTTGAATAAATTCGGAAATGTCATGGAATTTCATCAGAATTTATTTTATGCTAACTGACAGAATAGTGGCTACCTCCTACTACGCCACAAACTGCTTCTGCATTGTCATGTGTTGCATCGCTTCCAGGTCCTTTCGCTCCTCCGTCGAATGATCCTCGCGGTGCTCCTGAACATCGAAAGATCCTCGTGGTGCTTCTGAACCAACTTGTCAATGTGCTCCTCAGCCTTTCCCAGCAAAATAATTTCCTCAACTTCAGGTTCAACCTCCACTTCGAACCTCTGAACTCGAGCAGCAGCAGCCTGAAGCCAAATATATGCAGGTCTTTTTCATATTTCATGACAATTTCTTGTTTAGTTTTGATGAAAAAAAAAACTAAACTTGTTCTCCTCACTGGTTATCAATTTCTAGGGTTCTATGGTTAAAAAAGATGAATAAAACTGCAGAAGGGGTACAGTGCTAGTGTGAGCAACCGTATGCAAATGGATTTGCTGACGAAGACACAGGAAGAGTGTTGCAGGTAAAGATTGACGTCACCCCCCCCTCCCGCCTCCTAAAAAGATTGACGTTGCTCGTAGCCAATGGAGGGATGTGATGCCAGGATGATGCTACGTGCTAACCAATTGGGGGAGCAGCTCTATCGCACCACACAAACCAAGAGACGGAAGTGCATCATGGCAAAAGATAGCCATCGCTTCAAGCCAATGTGATGCTAGGAAGATGTGTAAGTAAAAGAAGTGATCGCCAATTGGAGAGCAGCTATATCGGGCCGCTTTCAAACCAAGATACAGTAAAGGATATTTACGCTTGGGCAGGAGGCGAAATGGAAGTGATGCAACAGTGGCAAACCGGGAGTGGCGTCATCACAGTGCATCGTGGTTAGCAGCGTGAGCTTCAGTTATGTGTTTGAAGCTAGCCCAAATTTGTTCCCGTTTATCAAGTCAGGGGGTACTGGTCATGGTTTTTCCCTTGCAGCATCGGAACATCCTGTCTTGGACAGAATGTTTTGGTGTTTAAAGATTTATGATCTACAGTGAGAATGCAATTTTGGGCCATTTTCCACAGGCAAAAGTTTCTGGTGACTTAAAAATTTGGTGTGGCATAAGAAGGCCAGTCTTTATAGTATATTGAGGTGGTGGCTCAACACAGAAGCGTAGTGGCCAATGGGCATCATAAATCTTGGTCTCTGGTACTGTCAGTTTGTTTGTTGGACTCCGACTGTCCCAAATGCGAGTGACTTGTGAAAGAGGGTGATGTGTGTGTGGAAGAGGAACCGCTTTAAATCTGAAAGTCCACAAGATGTTTTGCCAACAAGGGAAGGAAAACAAAGGACAATTTTTTTTTTTTTTCCAAATATACGGAGGTGTCTCACGACTAGTTACACTGGCTGTTGTCATGCATCTAATCTAACCTTACAACCAGAAAAAATGCACTGTATTTATAGTGCTTCAAATTCTGTGGGCTGTTACCTGTATTTGATTGGTGGATGGTTAGTCATCGGCTGTTAATGCACTTATTTAAAAAAAAAAAAATTGTATTAGTTTTTATGACTTATTGATTGTGATTTTTTTTAATCTCACGTGACAAATACCCCCTGTAAAAATAAAATACAACTAGCACTGAAACTTTCAATACTCAATCTGTCATCAAAACTTTTTTTAAGTCCAAACGAAATAAAAATGAACTACAATGGAAAATGCTAAACTATTATAACCATGATTTGAACACAACAAAAAATTGCAAGCATTAAATGTAGAAAAAGCAATTTAGGTATGTGGGTCTGTGTACAATACCTTTCAGAGGAGATTTTATGTCTGGAAGTCTGTATGAGTGTCTGTGTGAGCATGGCTCAAAGCCAGCTCTTGCGTGACTTTTTCCACATCTTCATTGTCTGATGTGTTGTGTCAAGGGCATTTATATAGGTACGGTACAATGGAACCCTGATTCACGAACTTAATTCAGTCCGAGTCTCCGTTTGTAAAACCAAAGTAGCTTTTCCAATATAGATGAATGAAAACGGAATCTTATCAACCCCCCCCAAAAAAAAAAAAAAAAATTTGCAAAAAAAGCAGCAAAAATGATTGCCGTTAGTAAATACCTGGACTTACTGTCTTTAAAAACCAAAGTCCAAGTTCGAAACCTTGGTGTTCTGATATATTTCGACCTTTCAATAGTGTTCTCTAATTAATTAATGAAACTGCATTTTACCATTTGAAGTCCATATCAAAGTGAAGGCTTGCATGTGTCAAGCAGACCAGAAGAAGCTCATCCATGCGTTTATCTCAAGTAAATTTGAGAAATGTCATGTTCTTCTGACCGGACTCCCACAAAAAGAGCAGCTAAACAGCTACACCTCATTCAGAATGCTGGAGCTCAGGTTCTGACCAGAACGAAGGAGTCAGAGAATATTAGTAGAATTCTAAAGTCTTTACACTGGTTTCCAGTCAGCTTTAGAGTATATTTTTAAGTTCAACTGCTGGTCAATAAATCACTAAATAGTTAAAGCCTGAATACATGAAAGAAATACTTATGGAATATAAACGCAGTAATGCTCTGAGATTGGAAGACTCAGGTCAAATAGTGGAGCACAAGCAAACATGGTGAAGGAGCAGATAACTGTTATGCTGCACACAAATGGAATAACAAATAAAGAAATTAACATTGCAAAGAGGAAAAACAGTTTGGCACTAACAACTCAAAATCAATCTGGCACGGATTACAATCGCTCACAAGTGAAGATCCATCCCCCCCAGTAGACAACAATAGTGAGCTAGCAGACGACCTGACCAGTTTTATTGGAGACTGGAAAGGGACACTTTCACTACACTCACCCAGCAAGTCGCACCATCGTACACTTCAACTCCATAGTTTACCATCCGTGAGGCAGATCTTCAAACAACAAAAGATCATAAAAGTGCCAGGCCCACAAGCATCCCATCCTAGAGGATATTCAACCGATCTATGTTATATATTATGTATTTACAGGTACATACTTCGAGCGTGATTCTGTATTGTTGTCGAAATAAAGCCCTTGAGTTCTGAGACAAAGACTTTCATACAGTTATCGCTACAGAATTAACATGACTGACATCAGGTGTCCCGCACCACAGTGTGAAGTCACATGGCCCTCAACCACAGCTGCCGGAGTTCTTAAACTCCTCGACATTCACGAGAGGACCACTGATCCAGCTCCTGCCACAACAACAGCGCCCATGACCACAGCGCCCAGTCATCTCTGCATTAGGAACAAGTGAAGAATGGACATATTTCACCCAACGATGGTCAGAATATAAACAAGCCACACGCCTCAGTGGCCAGGACATAATCTTCCAACTCCCCGAATGATGCGATGAGACCCTTCGCAATGCTCTAAGAGCTTTAACAACCTCACATCATATGACGAGAGCACTCCTCAAGTCCATGGCAATTCGTCAAGAGAATGTGATGGAGTCAAGACTACGACTTCAGCAAATGTGGCAGGAGAGAGATGAACAGCAAGAACCTTCTCAGCATGCATTAAAGGCCAAGCAAATGTATGCCAGGACAACGTTTCATGCCAGTGTGGAGCCCAGCTATCATATAGCGATCAAATAATTAGAGACACCCTCATACTTGGCCTTGCAAATGATATCTGCCTCGACATGCTTGGCCAGGCCAATTAAGAGATGTTCCTTGATGAAACCATACGCTTCATTGAAGCCAAAAGAAAGCGGGAACCGTTCGGCCGGACAAATCAATCCCAATCCCACACCTGTGCCCGTGGCGATCAATGCAGCGAATACAGACAGATGGAGAGGGCTTGAGGGCCGACCTCCCAAGAGAAAAATGAGCATTCAAACACAACCCTGTAGCTACTGTGGCAACGAAGGATACACAGCAGCAAGCAAAACCAGATGAATCATTGCCCTGCCTTCAAACATACTTGCACGAACTGCAATATCCCACACCATTTCAAAAGTGTCTGCCGTAAACCAAGACAGGGGCTGCACAACAATCAAAACAACTCTGCAACGGCGGTCTTCCAGGCCCTCTGCTCAATTGAACAACTGGCCAATACAATCACACTAGACCAGAATGTGTATGATTCCCTGAAACTGAAAAAAATAGGAACACTTGAGTTAATTCAACTCCATTGAGTGTAAAGTAACAAGCTAAGCGCCAAGTGAAATTATACAAAATAAGTTCAGCAAAAGTGAAAAACAACCAACTGAATAAAAAACAAACGTGTGGCAATTAAGTTCAGAGATAGTGTAAAGAAGATACTGAGTGAAAGTGAAAATTTCTTCCACAAACATCCTCCATCTGCATTCTCCACCCTCACACCAGTACCTTCTTTTACCAAAGGTCGTCTCATCTCCAAGGTAAGTATACTTTATAAAAGGAGTTCCTCTCTTTCCATTTTATTTTGTTTTTATACATTTATCTAAAAATACCTTTTTTATTTAAAGATGAGGAAAATAATATGGTGTGGAATTTTGTGAGATGGAACAGATTGAGGGGATTTACATTTATTTCAATAGGGAAATCTGTTTTGACATAAGAACAACCCAAGATAAACGCTTAGTCACAGAATGAATTAAACTTGTATCTCAAGGTACCGCTGTATACACACTGGAGACTATAATACAATTTCTCATTTTATATAAAGCAAGGTTTTAATTGTACTTTTATTTTTTTCTGTTTTAAATGTTTATGAGCTTTTTTCTTCGTACAGGATTCTCTCGCTACTTCCACTTTCAATTTTTGTGGTTTCAGTGCTTCACTTTTTTTCCCACCCCCCTCCCAAAAAAAAAAAAAAAAGCCAGATCAGCATACCGCATTGCAGGAAGATACATTGATACAAGACGCATGATCGTCACAACATCGACTAATGAGAGCATGTGTGGATTTAACTTAAGGTCGTCTCATCTCCAAGGTAAGTATACTTTATAAAAGTAGTTCCTCTCTTTCCATTTTACTTTATGTTTTTATACGTTATCTAAAAATACACTTTTTTTATTTAAAGATGTGGAAAATAAAATGGTGTGGAATTTTGTGAGATGGAACAGATTGAGGGCATTTATTTCAATAGGGAAATCTGTTTTGACATAAGAACAACTCGAGATAAGCGCTCAATCACAATGAATTAAACTTGTATCTCAAGGTACCGCTGTATATACTGTAGTCTATAATACAATTTCTGATTTTATGTAAAGTACGGTTTTAATTGTACTTTAATTTTTTCTGTTTTAAATGTTTGAGCTTTTTTCTTCGTACAGGATTCTCTCGCTACTTCCACCTTCAATTTTTGCGGCTTCAATGCTATGTTTTTTTTCTACCCCCCCCCCCCCCAAAAAAAAAAAAAAGCCAGATCAGCATACCGCATTGCAGGAAGATGCATTGATACAAGACGCCTGATCGTCACAACATCGACCAATGAGAGCATGTGTGTATTTAACTTGTAAGCTGATTGGCTCCACATCATTGACGCTCACCCAGCAACTTCCGGTTCCACCCTTTCCCTTGTCCTTCCTTTCCAACATTTTCTATGCTGTTGACTGTCTGTGCGATAACCTCGTGTTCACAATGCCACTACTAAAGCACTGTGCTGATACAAAAGCTTCCTGCCAAGAAGAAGAGGAAGATAATGATGAACAGCAAAACAGTACAAATTTTGGATACGACCAAAGACGGCAGAAGATACAATTTTATGGCGTGCCATTATGGTGTGAATGAATCCACAGTGCGTGACATAAAATCCCTAAAACCGCTTCAAAAATTAAGGAAGCGAACCGTATGGTGACAAAATGAGAGGATTGTTTGAATGGAAGCTGCGTTAGATTTGTGGACAGTAGATTGCAGAACAACAGCCCGGTGACGATGAGGAAGAGGCTGAAGAAAGTGCTGACGAACCTCAAGCTTCAACGTTTAATGTGTTGGTTACGTTGCAGACCACCATGAGAAAATAAAAAGGAGGAGTCCTGGAGATGTGGCCAGAACAGGCAAGAGATTGCAACTGTACACATTCCCTACGTTCTCCTCGCAAGCAAAAAATGCCCTAGGTTGCGTAAACCCGACAAGCACCTCCAGGAGTAGATTCTCTGAGTGAAGAATGTTAATTCCATACTGCAATAAAAATTTTGTTTTAGGGGGTTTGTTTTCTATACACTTAAGTGACACTTGTACTGTTGTTATTTTAAACATTCTGGTACCCACACACAGAGAACAACTCCCTATCTCAAAGCTACATCATAGTGCCTCTCACAGAAGCCTCCAAGTGATGAATGTAACTATACAGTAATATAATAGTGTTTTATAATTTATATATAGATATATATATTGTAAATTTATAATACTGCATATTTTTATGAGGTGTTATAATTATAAATACCTATTTTGTCTCAAATGTGCAAAGGGCAAATACTGTTTACATATTTTAAACATTCTCCTACCCACATATACCCCGATAATTCGTGTTTTTTCACTTTTGGCTTGTGGTTATGGTCCCAATTAACCGCGAAAAACAAGGGATTATTGTATTTCAATTCTTTTAAATATGGAAAGCACATTGATGTACAGTGAAGAAAATAAGTATTTGAACACCGTGCTATAATACAAGTTTTCCCACTTAGAAATCATGGAAGTGTCTGAAATTTTCATCGTAGGTTCATGTCCACTGTGAGAGATAATCTAAAAAAAAACAAAATCCAGAAATCACAATGTATAATTTTTCAACGATTTGTGTGATACCGCTGCAGATAAGTATTTGAACACCTGTCTATCAGATAGAATTCTGACCCTCAAAGACCTGTTAGTCCGCTTTTAAAAATCCAACACCACTCCATGCACCTGTGTGAGGTTGTTAGCTGCATAAAGACACTTGTCCACCCCATACAATCAGTAAGACTCAAACTTGCAACATGGCCAAGACCAAAGAGCTGTCCAAAGACACCAGAGACAAAATTGGACAACTCCACACGGCTGGAAAGGGCTACGGAGAAATTCCAAAGCAGCTTGGTGGAAAAAAGGTCCACTGTTGGAGCAATCATTAGAAAATGGAAGAAGCTAAACATAACGGTCAATCTCAATTGACCCCTACGTAGAAATGGCGTCATCCGCGTCGCTGACCAATCAGAGGCCAGAGATCTGCATAAACCACGCCCCCTTTTGGCATCCGCCGTTCCCTCAGAGAACGTTGCATGGTCCAGTATAGCTTTTGTTAGCGTTTTTATCGCGTATTTGGGTACTTTAACAATAGATATGATTAAGAGGTGTAGTCACGGACTTTGTAATAGTGACGACAGGTATCCTGAAAGCCTAGTTGGTAGAGTTCAATTCATACCCTTTCCAAAACCGAAGACCCAGGACGAAAAATGTCTTCGATGGCTCAAACTTTGTGGAAGACCGCATCATCAACTGAATCCACCTAATATCAACCGGAACAGAAGACCAAGTATGAAAAATGTCTTCGATGGATCAAACTTTGTGGAAGATCGTATGATCAACTGAATCCATCTAAAATCAACCGGAACAGATATGTTTGCACAAAGGTAAGCCCTTTATTTGATTTTCAATACATGTCTCATATAAATGAATTAGCAGTTCTTCGCTTGCATAACATAGCTACGTGTGAATGATTGACACACTTGATCTGTGTTGAGCAATATTTTGCGATGATCTGACTGCACAAACGTGTCTCTGTTCGGCGGCTACCGAGCTAAGCTAAACCGGACTAGCGAGTCCTAAAAGCCTTCGACGTGCACCGAGACACCAAGACTGAAGGAAGGATGTTTAAGGACACTATAAAGTAGTGATTGTCGTACTCGGTCGGGACTTACGTAGGTTCGGCACTAATTCAAGAATAATTATTGAGGGGGGCGTGTGACGTTACACAAAGAAAGAGAGAAAACTCGTAAATCAAGCCTCGCCTTCTTTTCCTTCATACGGCTGTTCACAAACGGCTATACAGATACACATACAGATTCTGCACACAAGTGTGATATGTAACACGAAAATAGGAAACTGTCAATGACGAATTCGTCTTTGGGTTATAATATATTATGTGGCTTCTCGGGCTTCCTCTGACTCCGGAAAGATCTTGGGCTCATATGGTTTCTCCGTCGATATGCATGTCTGCTTTTCAACGACATTTCACTATTCGCTAAGAATCAGCTGGTAAATTGGATAATTTCGCTCTAGTCTTTTCTTCCTGCGCCGCGATTTTTGGTAATTGTTTGTCTGAGGTTCGCACACGTGGGGTGACGTAACTTCAGGAGGCGTGGTTAAGTGCCCTGTACGGAGGGGTCAATTGGAGTGGAGCCCATGCAAGATATCATCACCATGTGTGGTCTCAATGATCCTTAGAAAGGTGAGGAATCAGCCCAGGACTACACGACAGGACTTGGTCAATGACCTGAAAAGAGCTGGGACCACCGTTTCCAAGGTGACTGTTGGTAATATATTAAGACGTCATGGTTTGAAATCATGCATGGCACAGAAGGTTCCCCTGCTTAAACCAGCACATTTCAAGGCCCGTCTTAAGTTTCCATTTGGATCATACAGAGGAGTCATGGGAGAAAGTTTTGTGGTCAGATGAGATCAAAATGGAACTTTTTTGTAATAATTCCACTGACCGTGTTTGGAGGAAGACGAATGATGAGTTCCATCCCAAGAACACCAACCCTACTGTGAAGCATTGGGGTGCTAGCATCATGCTTTGGGGGTGTTTTTCTGCACATGGGACAGGACGCCTGCACTGTATTATGGAGAGGATGGCCATGTATTGTGAGAATTTGGGAAACAACCTCTTTCCGTCAGTCAGAGGATGGGTCATGGCTGGGCCTTTCAACATGACAATGACCCGAAGCACACAGCCAGGAAAAATCAAGGAGTGGCTCCGTAAGAAGCATATCAAGGTTCTGGCGTGGCCTAGTCAGTCTCCAGAATTAAAAACCCAATAGAAAATCTTTTCAGGGAGCTGAAACTCCGTGTTTCGCAGTGACAGCCCAGAAACCTGTCTGATCTAGGGAAGATCTGTGTGGAGGAGTGGGACAAAATCATTCATGCATTGTGTGCAAATCTGGTGAACAACTACAGGAAACGTTTGACCTTTGCAATTGCAAACAAAGGCTACTCTACCAAATATTAACATTTGTTTTCTCAGGTGTTCAGATGCACCTGTATCACACAAATCGTTGAAAAAAAAAAAAGAAAATCATACATTGTGATTTCAGAATTTTTATCTCTCTCACAGTGAACAAGCACCTACGATGAAAATTTCAGACCCCTCCATGATTTCTAAGTGGGAGAACTTGCAATATAGTAGGGTGTTCAAATATTTATTTTCTTCACTGTAACTTGCGTCTAAAGTGGACGATATAAATACATTTTCTTTGCTTTTTATTACAGTTGGTGCAGACGCCCAGCAAGGAATAGACAGCTGGGAGACTCCAGATGAACATGTGCTGGAGAGTGGAAGGCGAGCACTAGGTAAAGTTCATCACCCACTACCAGAACTGCAACACTTTCCTGAGCTTCCAAATAATACTCCAATTATGTGACACTTTTGATTTACTTGGGAACCTGACTGAGGGCTAATTTCGAGTTAGAGTTTTATCTTAAATAACTGACACACACATCAAACATAATTCACGCTGTGAGAGAAAACAACTTTGTGTCTTGCATGGATACCGCAACTGTTGGCGAACTGCAATGATCGTGAACTGAAGAAAATTGTCTAAAACTTTGTTCTGAAACCCATTTGTAAGTCAACCGAGTTTTAAAAATAACATCGTAGAGACGCGAAAAATGGACATTGATTGACACTAAGGGTTCCCACAGTTTTTTTGCCCGAAGATCTACTTTTCAAGTAGCCAGCATCTCGCAATCTACCGACAGGGAGTTAGGGGGGGGGTTTCCCAAGTGTACCTTTGACCCAATGTGGGGTGCGGGTGCGCATCGCAACAACTGCCATTGAGAAAGCAAGAGATAGATTGTAAATAGGAAGCCAGCTTGCTAGAATTTGGCTTTATGTGCACATGCGCCGTGACACGTCAGAAGAGGCCAGGATTGGTTAAACCAAATGTCAATAAATCTGCCTGCACAATCCATGTATTGGCCACACCTGAATAGAGCGACAGATGGATGATAGGCTGACTTTGTTTTTTTTGTTGGTTTTTTTTTTTTTTTGCACATGGTCACGTGATTGACCAAAACTGATGATGGACCATGATGGACGCAGTGGTCACCCCTGATCTACACTGTCCAGACAATTCCCCACTGTTAGGTTATATCAATGACACAGAAAGAATTGATAGCACCATCTAGTGATAGATAGTTCACCTGTAACATTTCTTTATGTCCTCTGTGGTCGCGTTCTTGTCCACTCCCAGCACAGCATACAGTGATTCTCCTGACGTGGACAGAGCTCTCTGTCTCTGCTGCTCCATCGCGCGTCACCTATCAGACACAAGTATAGTAAGACTTCACATGCCCAGCTACCCACTGATTTTAATGCGTCTCTGTGAAGCCCAGCATGCTCTTCAAAATTAATTTCAACGGTAGCTCATTTAGCTCTCATTGTTGGACATTCTCATCTTCATTGTACTGCACAGCTGTTGGTGACATTCTAGATCCTCAATGGAAAGCCTCTTGAGCTAGTGTAACTCAGGAGGTATCTCAGTGTGGCTAGATGCACTGCAGTAGACAAAGGAGGCTACAGAAATAGGCCAAAACTGCACAGAGGATTATCAGCAAAATGATGTCTAAATTTGCTGCTACTTAATCTGAGCAAAAAACACTGTTCGAGGCAGCTCAAATGTAGATAATAGATGTTCCACCTGCTTCCTGCTGGACAGCACTCCAGGTTTTGTCAAGACGGAGCTTTACACGAGCAGGAATTTGGGAGTTAAGGAGTGAGTTTAAAAAAATAAAAGAAAATTAAATTAAAAAAAAAAACAAATCTGCAACCCTGACCACAAACTGGACCAATCTTCTTCTTCTTCTTTTCCTTTCGGCTTGTCCCGTTAGGGGTCGCCACAGCGTGTCATCTTTTGCCATCTTAGCCTATCTCCTGCATCTTCCTCTCGAACCCCAACTGCCCTCATGTCTTCCCTCACCACATCCATAAACCTTCTCTTTGGTCTTCCTCTCGCTCTTTTGCCTGGGAGCTCCATCCTCAGCATCCTTCTACCAATATACTCACTCTCTCGCCTCTGAACATGTCCAAACCATCGAAGTCTGCTCTCTCGAATCTTGTCTCCAAAACATCCAGCTTTGGCTGTCCCTCTAATGAGCTCATTTCTAATCCTATCCAACCTGGTCACTCCGAGCGAGAACCTCAACATCTTCATTTCTGCCACCTCCAGTTCAGCTTCCTGTTGTTTCTTCAGTGCCACTGTCTCTAATCCGTACATCATGGCCGGCCTAACCACTGTTTTGTAAACTTTGCCCTTCATCCTAGCAGACACTCTTCTGTCACATAACACACCAGACACCTTTCGCCAGCTGTTCCAACCTCCTTGGACCAGTTTCTTCACTTCCTGGCCACACTCTCCATTGCTCTGTATTGTTGACCCCAAGTATTTGAAGTCGTCCACCCTCGCTATCTCTTCTCCCTGTAGCCTCACTCTTCCCCCTCCACTTTTCTCATTCACGCACATATATTCTGTTTTACTTCGGCTAATCTTCATTCCTCTCCTTTCCAGTGCATGTCTCCATCTTTCCAATTGTTCCTCTGCATGCTCCCTGCTTTCACTGCATATGACAATATCATCTGCGAAAATCATGGTCCAAGGGGATTCCAGTCTAACCTCATCTGTCAGCCTATCCATTACCACTGCAAACAGGAAGGGGCTCAGAGCTGATCCCTGATGCAGTCCCACCTCCACCTTAAATTCCTCTGTCACACCTAAGGCACACCTCACCATTGTTCTGCTGCCATCATACATGTCCTTAACATACTTCTCTGCCACACCAGACTTACGCATGCAGTACCACAGTTCCACTCTTGGTACTCTGTCATAGGCTTTCTCTAGATCAACAAAGACACAATGTAGCTCCTTCTGACCTTCTCTGTACTTTTCCACGAGCATCCTCGAGGCAAATAATGCATCTGTGGTACTCTTTCTAGGCATGAAACCATACTGTTGCTCGCAGATACTTACTTCTGTCCTGAGTCTAGCCTCCACTACTCTTTCCCATAACTTCATTGTGTGGCTCATCAACTTTATTCCTCTATAGTTCCCACAGCTCTGAACATCCCCTTTGTTCTTAAAAATGGGAACTAGAACACTTTTCCTCCATTCTTCAGGCATCTTTTCGCCCGCTAGTATTCTGTTGAATAAGTTGGTCAAAAACTCCACAGCCATCTCTCCAAATTGCTTCCATACCTCTACCGGTATGTCATCAGGACCAACTGCCTTTCCATTTTTCATCCTTTGTAGTGCCTTTCTGACTTCCCCCTTAGTAATCATTTCCACTTCCTGGTCCTTCACTCTTGCCTCTTCAACTCTTCCTTCTCTCTCATTTTCTTCATTCATCAACTTCTCAAAGTATTCTTTCCATCTATTTAGTACACTCCCGGCACCAGTCAACACATTTCCATCTCTATCCTTAATCACCCTGACCTGCTGCACATCTTTCCCATCTCTATCCCTCTGTCTGGCCAACCTGTAGAGATCCTTTTCTCCTTCTTTTGTGTCCAACCTGGTGTACATGTCTTCATATGCCTCTTGTTTAGCCTTTGCCACCTCTACCTTTGCCCTACGTCGCATCTCGATGTACTCCTTTCGCCTCTCCTCAGTCCTCTCAGTATCCCACTTCTTCGCTAATCTCTTTCCTTGTATGACTCCCTGTATTTTGGGGTTCCACCACCAAGTCTCCTTCTCCCCTTTCCTACCAGAAGACACACCAAGTACTCTCCTGCCTGTCTCTCTGATCACCTTGGCTGTCGTCGTCCAGTCTTCCGGGAGCTTCGGTTGTCCATCGAGAGCCTGTCTCACCTCTTTCCGGAAGGCGGCACAACATTCTTCCTTTCTCAGCTTCCACCACATGGTTCTCTGCTCTACCTTTGTCTTCTTAATCTTCCTACCCACCACCAGAATCATCCTACATACTACCATCCTATGCTGTCGAGATACACTCTCCCCTACCACTACTTTACAGTCAGTAACCTCCTTCAGATTACATCGTCTGCACAAAATATAATCTACCTGCGTGGTTCTACCTCCGCTCTTGTAGCTCACTATATGTTCCTCCCTCTTCTGGAAATAAGTGTTCACTACAGCCATCTCCATCCTTTTTGCAAAGTCCACCACTATCTGCCCTTCAAAGTTCCTTTCCTGGATGCCGTACTTACCCATCACTTCTTCATCGCTCCTGTTTCCTTTACCAATATGTCCATTACAATCTGCACCAATCACAACTCTCTCGCTGTCTGGGATGCTCAGAACTACTTCATCGAGTTCCTTCCAGAATTTCTCTTTCAACTCTAGGTCACATCCTACCTGTGGTGCATAGCCGCTAACAACATTATACATAACACCCTCAATTTCACATTTTAGTCTCATCACTCGATCTGATACTCTTTTCACCTCCAAGACATTCTTAGCCAGCTCTTCCTTTAATATAACCCCTACTCCATTTCTCTTCCCATCTACTCCGTGGTAGAATAATTTAAACCCTGCTCCCAAACTTCTAGCCTTACTACCTTTCCACCTGCTCTCTTGGATGCACAGAATATCAACCTTTCTCCTAATCATCATGTCAACCAACTCCTGTGCTTTTCCTGTCATAGTCCCAACATTCAAAGTCCCTACACTCAGTTGTAGGCTCTGTGCATTCCTCTTTTTCTTCTGACGCTGGATCCGGTTTCCTCCTCTTCTTTGTCTTCGACCCACAGTAGCTGAATTTCCACCGACGCCCTGCAGGTTAGCCGTGCCGGGGGCGGGCGTTGTTAACCCGGGGCACGACCGATCCGGTATGGGATTCTTTAGATGAACGCTCATATTTGTTTGGCACAGTTTTTACGCCAGATGCCCTTCCTGACGCAACCCTCTGCATTTATCCGGGCTTGGGACCGGCCTACAGATTGCACTGGTTTGTGCCCCCATAGGGCTGCATTAATCACATTATACATAACACCCTCAATGTCAAATTTCAGCTTCATCACTCAATCTGATACGCTTTTCATCTCCAAGACATTCTTAAGCAGCTCTTCTTTTAAAATAACTCCTACTTCATTTCTCTTCCCATCTACTCCATGGTAAAATAATTTAAACCCTGGTCCTAAACTTCTAGCCTTACTACCTTTCCACCTGCTCTCTTGGATGCACAATATAGCGACCTTTCTCCTTATCATCATGTCAACCAGCTCCTGAGGTTTTCCTGTCATAGTCCCAACATTCAAAGTCACAACACTTAGTTGTAGGCTCGGTGCATTCCTCTTCTTCTTCTGCCAACGAATCAGCTTTCCTTGTCTTCTTTGTCATTGACCCGCAGTAGCTGAATTGCCACCGACGCCCCGCAGGTTACTTGCCATGACTGATCCGGTACGGTATTCTTTAAATGAATGCTCTTATTTATGTGGCAGTTTTACGCTGGATGCAATGGTGACCGGCCTACAGATTGCACTGGCTTGTGCCCCCATGGGGCATTTTTTACAAGATTACTAATTAAGATTATTAATTACATCAGGGTAAAGGCCCTTAATTTGCAAGTTTGATCAGATCTGTGAAGAGATGGATGCACGACACTCTCTTGTACACAGAAGTTCGATGGCTTTCTCGAGGGATATCGCTGACAAGAGTTTTTGAGTTCTTAAAAAAAAAAAAGTCAGCCCTCGCAAAGTATTTAAGCAATGCTGATTGAATATCAAAACTTGCTTACCTCTATGACATTTTTATTTGCTCAACAAACTCAATCTGTCACTTTAAGGAAAATTGACAACTGTTTTGAAGTTGGAAGAAAAGGTTGCTGCATTTAAACCCAAACTGAAATTATTGTGAAAGAGAGTAAACGCAAGGACTTTCGACATGTTCCACGCAGTACCAGGGATTATAGAAGAGACTGATCTTGAACCTTCATTCTGCCTGTTGGAGCATGACCACCTGTTGGAGCTTTCAAGACTTTCAGATTTACTTCCCAACAAAAAAAGACCCCAAACCAGTGATTGGAGGAATCCGCAACCCGTTTGAGAACACGCCAGGTTTATCAATCCTCTCTATATACATAGAGGAACAACTTATTAAAATTGCAAGTGACAGTTATCTTCCATCCATGTTTGAGACAACTTCAAATCTCTTTGCATTCTGGGTCATAGTCAAAGCAGAACATCCTGACATTGCCACAGAAGCACTCAAAGCCCCTATTCCGTTTCCAACCACATATTTTTGTGAGGCAGGGTTTTCTACGGAGACAGACACCAAAACAAGAGTAGATTGGATATACAAAACACAGTTCGATAGTATCAGGAAACAAGCAGGGGTCCCACTTATGCTACATCATGGTAAGTTGACAAAAAATTTTAATTGCCTAATATAAAGTGCAATAGTTGCATTCAGATGAAATACTTTTTCTTTTTAATTTAATTTAAACTCCTGTGCCTCTAACCAGTCCACGGAAAGGGCCACAGTTGGTCCCCAAACAAAATATTTGCACTAAAATATAACAGCGTTAGATTACTGCGTCTGATTAATCATCGATGTAGGTATGAAATATTAGTCGTCGACTATGACAAAATTAACAGGTGACTTGCAGCACTCAATCTTTTGGATTTAAACATCGATAAAGAGTGTAAATAAGATTAGAAGACAGTTTGTGACCTACTTGGAAGGCTTAACCCTAAATGCTTCGCATATTGTACAGACAATTTCAGGTATTGGCGTAAAAGTAAAACCATTAGAAAACAAATCCTATTGAATCGGAATTGTAGTTTACCCGTTTAAAACAAATGGACAATGTATCGAGTTGAGAAGTACTTCCCTGACATTTGAATCAAACGAATGGTTTGCGACTCTCACACAGCCCTTGATGAGTTGCCAGAGGCAGGAGGGACAGTGCTCTTTAGCCAGGATAATCTCCAGCGCCTTTATCCCCGTTCTGGTGAGTCGGTTAGCGTTGCGAGCTCACTCGGGTAATGAAAAAAAACCCTAAGTGTTAGCCTACACGCTAACGCTGAGAGAGGGAACACTCACCAATTTTTCAGGCACAATCGTACAACGATGTCTTCTTTATTACCACCGTTCTCCGAACCCGGAGCAGATGTTCAAAAATGTCTCTTCATCCCAGCACACACTGGAGGATTCCCCAAATGCGAGGAGCGAGGGGCTAATCACCGGCTATCAACCACACTGAGGGTACGAGCAGAAACCTTTCCTGCTTATGCGCGCGCCTTGCCTTCTTTTGCAGTGAGCGCGCCTGAACAGGGAGGAGGACAAAACAACCCACAAGTAATCCATCCATCCATCCATCCATTTTCTTTGCCGTTTATCCTTACGAAGGTCGCGGGGAGTGCTGGAGAAAATCACAACGTTCAACGGGCAGGAGGCGGGGTACACCCTGAACTGGTTGCCAGCCAATCGCAGGGCATATAGAGACAAACAGCTACAATCACACTTGGGGCCAAAGTGTCTAATTAATGTTGCATGTTTTTGGGATGTGGGAGGAAACCGGAGTGCCCGGAGAAACCCCACGCAGGCACGGGGAGAACATGCAAACTCCACACAGGCGGGGCCAAGATTGAACCCGGGTCCTCAGAACTGTGAGGCCAACGCTATACCAGCTGAACCTCTGTGCCGCCCCCACAAGTACTATTTACTCTAATAGTAGAAGCATAATATAATCCAGTACGAATAATGAACAGTAATGAGGCCCAAAAGCTCAGTGGTTAGAGCATTGGTTTGGTAAACCGGGAGCCGTGAAGAGCATGTGGCGTAAAAACTGTGCCAAACAAATATGAGTTTTTATGTGAAACGTGTGCGTGTGTGTGTGTGTGCGTGTGTGCGTGTGCGCGCGCGTGTGTGTGTGTGTGTGTGTGTGTGTGTGTGTGTGTGGTGTGTGTGTGTGTGTTGTGTGTGTGTGTGTGTGTGTGTGTGTCGACCCCTAACGGGGCTAGCCAAAAGAACCTTGCTTACCTTACTAATAATGAACAGCCAAAAGAACCTTACTTACCTTACGAATAATGAACAGTAATAAACAACTAGTTTTACTCCTAGATGTACTGTTTCATAAAATTATACACAACCATATAAAAAGGTTTAGAACACTACAATTTTTCAAGGGGGTTTTGGTGCTCACTAGTTAGAGCAGGGGTCAGGAAACGTTTAGGCTGAAAGAGCCATGGAATGTTTTAGCTACGGTTGTTTGAACTTTGATCTTGACTTCAGTGGACAAAAATCATCATCTGTGTAATCTTAGGACCCAAATTGGAGCCGTATTCGTTCGTGTTGAAGCTGCACGACGTAGCCTAGCCTCGACGAGCTCCTTAACATCAAGTCGCGTACGTAATCAAATGTTTGGCGAGGAGGTAAACATCAAACGCTTGTACTTACACAACCTACAAAACCTACGTATCGTAAACAATGAGGACCGTGATTACTATTAGAAAGCTGGGCGAGTGGAAACGTAAATTGAAACTCGGTTATAGGCCCAGAATACCGTAGCTTAGCAGGCTAACAATTAGCTGAATTTGTGATCAATCTGTGCTGTAGAAGAAACATTGAACGTGAGTAATTTCATAACTTGTACAAGGAGGGCCGTGAGGACTTATAGGAAATTTAACAAGTCTCATCTTAGTACATCTTAGTACCCAAATTTGAGCCGTATTGTTTGCATTGAAGGTGCTTGGCCTAAATTAGCTTAGCTTAGCAGGCTAACAGCATTACCTTGGTTGCGTATTGAAGACTATTTTACTTTTATTGCACTTTCCTTATTTGCTTAAATATGACCTTATACATTTAATCAACAGATAAAGTGTTGCCCGTTTGCTAATCAGACAAGGATGTGTTGTGGAGCCGGTGTACGCAGAAAACCGGCTGGTGTCATCCTCCTATCCCAGGCATTGCCGTGAAGACGAACGACACCAGATAAGGAGCGGAAAGTTACCATCCTAGCCCAGGACCAGACTGCTGGGGGTATGGGAGACAGCCACTTATACCATGTACCCATACATATAAAAACCTCGTGTTACTGGGCAGCTTTTGTCTTCTTCTTTGGCTATCCTGCCAGAAGACACGTGTCGTGTGCGGCAGATACGTAGATAAGACCCGGACGTCTGTACTGCACATTCCTTTGTAATAAATCCATTTGCTGTTAACTTTTTCTAATCATTGGTCATATCTTCCTCGATTCGTGAACACGCGTAGGGTCCAAACTCGCAAATCCCTACAATTTGGTGACCCCAACCGTAAGTCGAGGGAGGTAGACGAGCCTTGGCCGTCGACAGATGAGATAAAGAGAGACATATGAGAAACACATGAGTGTTATACGGATAAGTCGGGGGTGGTCGTCTGTGCTTTTGACTTCTCCAGGTCGCGGCCAAAACCAAAAGGTAAGAAGGAGCCTGTTTACTGTCGAATTCTGCAAATTGAACTGCCTAAATTTGAGAAGTCATTGGTATCAGAATGTTCATGCCTCATATGAGTTATTGAGAATAACAGATAAAGAGAATAAGAGAAGTTGTATATCCCATCGTAGCTGACATATATTGTAGACATACAATTGCGCTGTGAGGTTTACCTGTTACACCTAAGGGGGATGGGATCCCTTAAAAACAGAGGGTTTGCCATTGGTTTGAGCCTGGGACATCACAAGGTGGCGTACGAAAAAAACGAATGGTATAGGCTAATTTGTTGCGCGATAGAAATTCGGCTGGGTTTAGTCTAAGAAGAGTGACCACTAAGTTAAATAAATAATCATGGATGTTGAATTTGATCATGAATGTGCTTATTATAATTCAACTAAAGATTAAATATACATTGAAATTGAGCAGCAAATGATGCTTAATGTTGACAAAAAGAAGCAAGATAAAGAATGGAAGTGCGCATTAAAATAATGGCAAAAGCACAACTTAGGTAAAATTCGCGATTCAGACAAACTGACGAAGAAGTTATGGGACAATGACAGACTATGTAAATATAATATAAATGTAAAAGACTATGAAAGATGTAAGCGACATATTAGATAAGGGCTCATGGAACTTAAAGAGGTGAACAGAGAAAGGTGCACTCCGCATTTAATGATGGTGACGGAGAGGGACGTTGGAATGGGACCAGGTGCTGGTAAGGTGGCATGTGACGTTGAGGGCATCAAGGAGCCCATGAGGAAAAGAAGATGGAGCTGAGAAAAGTTGTATTTGATATGTCGACGCGAGTGAAGGACCGCAAAAATGAGAAAGGGGGCACGTCGAATACGCACACACGCACGCGACCTGAATCAAACGTAAGTACACCACACACGCACGCACACACACACAGACAGGGAAAGCAAGAGGCGCTGAAGGAGGGTTGGTGATAACGGTCTTGTTGATTTTATATGAAGCGTCCTCTCGCATTGGAAATAACACGATGGCTATAATAATATTATTATTATTATATTATATTATGGCAGCAAAGTGGCGCAGCTGGGAAAGCTTTGGCCTCACAGTTCTGAGGTCCCCAGGATCAATCCCGGACCTGCCTGTGTGGAGTTTGCATGTTCTCCCACATCCCCAAAACACGCAACATTAATTGGACACTCAAGGTTGCCCGCAGGTGTGATTGTGAGTGTGTCTGTTGTCTGTCTCTATGTGCGCTGCGATTGGCTGGCAACCAGTTCAGGATGTACCCCGCCTCCTGCCTGTTGACAGCTGGGATTGGTTCCAAGCACTAACCCTAACACAGCACAACCCTTATGAGGATAAGCAGTAAAGAAAATGGATGGATATTACATTATTTTATATAACAAGTAAACGAAACGCTACAAGGTTGAAAACTTCTTTTTTCTCAGGCTTTTTAGAATATATCCACTTTTTGATCATATTACTTGCACTGTATGCAGTTTTAATTGTCTTGTTTAAATTGTTCATTTTTATTGTTTTTATCCCATTTTAAATGTTTTATCTCTTTGTTTTCAAAGGCCTTTAATCTTGTAAAGCACATTGCGTTACCTTGTGTATGAAATGGGCAATACAAATAAATTTACTTTGCTTTGCTTTACAATGGTGGCTATGATAGAGGCTCCAGCAGGTCCAATATACAAGCCGTTTAATCTTAAAGATGTTGATTGTCTTACTGCTAATTTGTCTCGTCTGTCTTCTGGTGGTAATGCATGGATGTCTAGTTTTGTGGAAACTTTACAGCGGTATACACTCTGCATGGGAGACTGGAGACAAACAGCATCTAGATCATGCACTAGTATTGAACACCGAGAAATCGAGACAACTGCAGGTATGCTTAACGTACCCAATGGAACCAGATTGAGAGCACACTTCCAGCGTCTGGCCGCAGCTACCAGAGAAAGGTTCCCCACTCCTGTTACAGCCGCACCCACTTCTTTTCCCTATGTTAAACGACCCACTTGAGCACTAACTGTACTAAACTTTGGACTGAATCGACTGGACATCATCCTGGACACTCTGGTTAGGAGGAGGCTATGTTCAGGACTGGGATCCTGTCAGGTCTCTTGAAACAGTACAGACCACTCTTAAAGCTGACCCTGACCTCCTGTCCGGACATGAGTCTAGATTTAGATGACACAGTTTCTCAGCTCAAAATTTATTTAAGCCAACAACAGGCTGAGGATAATGACATTACTAAACTCCAAAAACAACTTCTTAACTTAGAAGTAGCACAGGCAAGACATAAAGGTCCAAAACCACACCAGATATAATTTTTTGACAGACACAACCACCTTGACAGGCAGGTGGGTTCTAGGGTAATAGCTGGGGTGGATACGCAGGAAGGCATGGAGGGGCCGGGGAAGAGTGCAACATCGACGTGATCAAGGGGGTATTGGTTGTGGTTCTCTCGATCACTGGATTAAAGACTGTCTTAAAGCTCCTCCACCTCAAGGTCCAATGCAAGGGCGTGGTGGCTGGTCCAACAACTGAGGGGGCCAAGGCAGTGGCAGAAATGACAGCTTTGGTAGCCCACATTGGCAGCAGGATGGACAGCAGCAGGTTGGACAGTACCACTAGGGGGGCCAGGAAGGCAGGGGTTCGGCAATGCAGGTGCCATCATCCCCAGCTCTTTTGCAGGGAGAAAAGTGAACACTCTCGTTGACACAGGGGCAACACACTCCTCATTGAACATCTCGCTCTCGGACATTTTCTTGTCACAACACACTGTGCAATTGATGGGCTTCTGAGGGACTCAACAGGCCCTGCAATGGACTGAACCCCTACCGAAAATCTTGGCTGGACAGATCTTCCACCATTCGTTTGTACATTCACCACAAACACCAGTGGCAGCTGACACCGTCTGCCAATCTGGACAATGGCTTATGACACCTGTGAGTGAACCAACTCCAACTATGGACATTTATTGGGCCCGACTTGAACCAGAAACAGCGCTCAAACCTGGTCTCATACATCAATTTCTGTTGTGGAAACTCTGGTTAAACACTCTTAGGGCTTACCTGCCTCCACTAGATCGATACCATTGCACACTATATTACGACCTCAACCATGATCGAGTACACATGGAAAACTTTGCATGCATACAAGGTGATGCTTGGGACATTACATCCGCACATACATAGACAGAGAGGGTGTAGCAGCATCCTGCTCTCTTACACCAGATCAAATGACATGGTTCAAAATGCAAGAAGAGTCAGTACCCCACATTTCACTCGCTCTGCCTCCAGGACACGAGGCCCGGCAGCTGGGACCTATGGTGAAACGACTGGCTCAATTGACTGACTGGGAGGACACACCACTCCCTAACGTACAGATCTCCAAATCTACAGATGCATACTGGATTATTGTTCCTGACGCACCTCCGAGAACGAATATCACCACATTAGAACACGAGACCCTAACTAGAGAACACGGACGTGACTACTCTGACCATTACGTCACCAAGTCAATGTTAAACAAACTGCCTAAATTAGTTTGGTCCTCTGGACCCTTTGATGTTGCACATTGTACTAAGACACCAGACATTAAAACTCTGTTTTTCTAGGATCTTATTTTTACAGACCTCAATATCCTTGACCCGCAGCTGCTAACCAGGGGATAGAGGAGACTCTCACTGGCCTGTGCAATTCTTAAGTCTTGGAAACATACACCTCCTCGAGGTGAACACCACTCAGACCAGTTTTAAAAGTAGATGGTTACACTTAGCGTATGGCACATGATTTGAGAGCCGTTAATGATGTTAACGACCACACCATTGTTATCTGTACCACACCGCCACAGAATGTTGTCTACCATCACACCTGGTTTGAAATACTTCATAGCGATTAATTTGGCAAATGCATTCTTCTGTGTCCCACTCCCACTGGAGTGTAGACACTTTGTCAGATATCAGGGACTCAATTTGCAATACACCAAGTTGCCACAAGACTTCCAAAATACACCTGAAATTTTTAATCAATGTTTGAAATCATTGCTGCAGGATCTTGATCTCCCAGACGGATGTAAACTCCTGATGTATGTTGATCTCCTGTTGGCAGCCCCAACAGCAGAGTTGTGTTTTTCTCTCACTAAACTTCCTTTGCTTCCAGAAAGAAACTTCAGTGTAAATCGGTGACCTTCTTGGGCAGAGTGGTGGCCTCTGAAGGATCCACTATGTCCTCGGAGCATCGTTCTTTTATTCTACAGATTCTCTTCATCCACGTGCTGATCTCTCTGTCCAACCTCTAACTAATGGCAGGGTTCTGTCACTGATGGTTGCTGTTCCCGTAAGCCGAATGGCTCTTTAGCTGTGGTGGCCGCATTAGTGGAGCAGCAACCCTCAGGTGAATTTCTAACTGTTTCGTCTTCCGTACTAACATCTCCTCCCTCAGCCCAGGCAGCGGAAGTGCTTGCACTCTGTCTTGCACTGGAACTGGTGGTCAGACAATCTGTCACTGTCTATTCTGACTCATCTTACGCTGTCTCTGCTGCTGTGTTGGACCTGTCTGCCTGGAAACTGAATCATTTTAAAACAGCTAAAGGCACTCCTATTGCACATTTGACACTGATCTAACAATTAGATAAAGCCCTGGCCAAACCTCCGGTGGTGGCTATCGTCATGGTGCCTGGCCACTCCAAATCCACTTCAACCGCAGCCTTCGGCAATAATGTGGCCTACTTGGCTGGCAAGCAGGCTGCGGGCTATGTCCCACAGATCCTTGTCCAATTATCTGATAAATCCTCTCCTGACCTGTCCGAACCTCCGTCTCATAGTCAATTGGTTAAAGTACAGCACAACACCTCTCCTGAGCAAAACATATTTTGACCGAAACTCACTCTTTGGCTCATATTGGCCCCAGAGCCATGCTAACCAAACTTCGCATGTGGTGGCATCCTAAAATGTCTGACTTGTGTCACGCCCACTGTTGTGAGCGTAATATTTGCCAGCTACACTATGTTCACTCAACACTTAGACTGTTGTCAGGTTCATTTGAACCACCCACCTGGCCCGGTGCGGAACTGGTCATGGATTTCACAGACATGATCACTCTGTTCAAGGTAAGCGCTACCTTCTTGTCTTTGTTGACACCTTTTCTGGATGGCCTGAAGCCTACCCCTGCGTTGGCGAAGACGCCATGTTGGTAATGAAAGCTTTGGTGAACCACTGGATTCCAATGCACGGTTTCCCCGCTCTCATCCGCTTGGACAAAGGTGGACATTTCACGTCTACACATCTAGCTACTGTAGAGAAGTGGTTAGGGTTAACTCACAAGTTTGGTTGTGTTTATCACCCCGCCAGTCAAAGCTCAGTTGAACATATGAATTGCACGTTGAAGGAAAAACTGGCTATAATATGTACCTGTTCCAGCATGAATTGGGTTCAGGCTCTTCCCCTTGCTCTAATGTGTTTGAGTCAAACTGTGTCTCGCCCTACTGGTTTCTCTCCTTATGAACTTCTTGTAAGAAGAACCTGTAGGTTGTCTGACGCCTGGCCCTTCCTCCTCACTCCAACCGCTGGAGGAACGCTGTGTTTCCCAAGTTTTCTCATAAACTGGTTTGGACACAACTGCATTAATTAGCTTCTAATTTCTCCTTACAGATCCATGACTCTATTCCATCACCACCTCCTACAGTTGATCTTCCTGAGTGGTCATCTGTCTACCTTAAACGACTCTCGTAAGTGGTCAGAACCTGTTGGTCTGGCCCCCACAAGGTGACTGCTCGCACCTCCAAAGCCCTCCACTTGGAAGAAAAAGGAACTAAGTGGTTTCATTAATCTATATTTTGCCCTGCTACAGACTCTTAATTGCACTTTTATTTTATTGTTTGTTGTTGTTTTACTAGCCATGATTCCTACAGATGGTCCGATTGCTTTTCGGACCAAGAGAGGGAGAGCAGGAATCTATGGCATTCTTATTATTGGTGTTATTGTTTTTCATGGT
Organism: Syngnathoides biaculeatus; assembly: GCF_019802595.1. NCBI lineage: Eukaryota > Metazoa > Chordata > Actinopteri > Syngnathiformes > Syngnathidae > Syngnathoides > Syngnathoides biaculeatus. The sequence continues at coordinate 43,503,555 of NC_084641.1, read as the reverse complement.
ATTTTGGTCTGGGAAATTGCTCAAAAATACCCCATACCCACACCCACATCAGTGCCAGCTGTTAGAACAACCCACCTGGAAAATATTTATCACAGAGAGGAGTTGTATTATAAACAAAGCCCTATCTGTTAATGAGTGGTTTAGGGTTTTGACAGGCGTTAGCGCAGTAAAGAATAATTGGTTACTAGTGGCAGAACAAGCGGCGAATAAAACCCAAGTGAATGTGTTGTATGTATGGGACCTAGATCTTTGTTCCGTGTTGTTTCCTCTTCTCCCATGTCCACCTGTATTCCAGATCTCTTGAAAAATTATGTGCCGACTAAAAATGAATGCAAAATTTGGGATACTGCTCACCCGGTAACACCAGCACAAAAGGACAAACCTGTTTAATCGTGCTGTGGCACGCCAAAACTTCATTTGTATTTTCCTTAAAGATAACTGTGTCCCAATTGACAATATCTCTGATGATCAGTGTGCAGAGACTGAGGAAACACCTTTCTTCCAAACTGTCACCCGTACTGATGTGTGGTGGTGGTGCGAAGGGGACCGTATCTTCGACCGCCTCCCGCGCAACAGTACGGGCAGAGGTGCACAAGTAACTTTACTTTTGCCTATTTCCGTTGTTCATCTCACCCTAGATGATCTGGCGGTTGCTCCTGAACACTTCAATGAAGCCCTTGGCCTATTACACCGTTCACGTAGGTCCAAACCTACCTGGCTTAGTGGTGACGACCCCACCTAAGTTGACGCTTTTGGCGTCCCCCGTGGTATCCCAGATGAGTATAAACTGACTGATCAGGTAGTTGCCAGTTTTGAAAATATATATGGAATTTCCACTCTTTTCCCCGTTACTCCTAACGTAAATGTCGACCGTATCAATTACATACATTATAACGTGCAACCTTTGGGCAATTTTACCCTTGAAGGACTTGGAGCTGTACATGAGCAACTTAAGGCTACATCTATTATGACTTTCCAAAATAGAATGGAATTTGATGCACAAACTCACAGAGATGACCAATGATGAGACAAAATTAACAGCAAATGGATTTATTACAAAGCAATGTGCAATACAGACGTCCAGGTCTTATCGAGGTATCTGCCGCACACAAAACGTGTGTCTTCTGGCAGGATAGCCCAAAGAAGAAGACAAGAGCTGCTCGGTAACCAAGGTTTTGGTATACATGGGTCCATGGTAAAAGTGGCAGTCTGGTCCTGGGCCAGGATGGTAACTTTCTGCTTCTTATCTGGTGTCGTTTATCTCCAGGTGCGTGCCTGGGAGTGGAGGATGCCACCAGCCAGTTTTCTATGTACAAAGATCAAGGACAGCCACTCACATCCTTGTCTGATGAGCAAATGGACAACACTTTATCTCTTGATTAAATGCATAAGGCGATATTTAAGCAAATAATGAAAGTGTGATAAAAGTAAAACAGTCTTCATTCTCTCTCTTGATCGATGAAATAGATAAAAACACGAAAATCCCAAAAGTAACACTTAGTTTAGTATCACTTTTAGGGGGA